>NW_027210872.1:115000-127500 GCF_029030835.1 Brachyistius frenatus
CACACACACACACACCGTACACACACACACCGTACACACACACACACACACACCGTACACACACACACACACACACACACACACACACCGTACACACACACACCGTACACACACACACACCATACACACACACACCATACACACACACACACCATACACACACACACACCATACACACACACACACATACACACACACACACGTACACACACACACACACACACACACACCTGTACACACACACACACACACACACACACACACACCACACACACACACACCGTACACACACCATACACACACACACCGTACACACACACACACACCGTACACACACCATACACACACACACCGTACACACACACACCATACACACACACACCGTACACACACACACCGTACACACACACTGTACACACACAGCGTACACACACACACCGTACACACACACACCGTACACACACACCGTACACACACAGCGTACACACACACACTGTACACACACACACCGTACACACACACACACACACACACAGCGTACACACACACACTGTACACACACACACCGTACACACACACAGCGTACACACACACCGTACACACACACACACACCGTACACACACACTGTACACACACAGCGTACACACACACACCGTACACACACACACACACACACCGTACACACACACCGTACACACACACACACACCGTACACACACACCGTACACACACACCGTACACACACACACCGTACACACACACTGTACACACACACACACACCATACACACACACTGTACACACACAGCGTACACACACACACCGTACACACACACCGTACACACACACTGTACACACACAGCGTACACACACACACACACGTACACACACACACACCACACACGTACACACACACACCGTACACACACACCGTACACACACACACCGTACACACACACTGTACACACACACACACACCATACACACACACTGTACACACACAGCGTACACACACACACCGTACACACACACCGTACACACACACTGTACACACACAGCGTACACACACACACCGTACACACACACCGTACACACACACTGTACACACACAGCGTACACACACACACGTACACACACACACCACACACACACACACCGTACACACACACACCATACACACACACTGTACACACACACACCGTACACACACACACCGTACACACACACACCGTACACACACACACCATACACACACACACACACACACCACACACACACACCGTACACACACACACCGTACACACACACACACGTACACACACACTGTACACACACACACACACACCATACACACACACCGTACACACACACACACCGTACACACACACCGTACACACACACCGTACACACACACCGTACATACACACACTGTACACACACACACCGTACACACACACACCGTACACACACACTGTACACACACACACACACACCATACACACACACTGTACACACACACACCGTACACACACACCGTACACACACACACCGTACACACACACCGTACACACACACCGTACATACACACACTGTATACACACCGTACACACACACACACCGTACACACACACTGTACACACACACACACACACCATACACACACACTGTACACACACACACTGTACACACACACACCGTACACACACTGCACTCTGAATCAGAGGACAGCCTGGACGAGATGGCTGTCGCAGAAAAACACAAATTCGCCTTCACATCTGGTCGTCCATCTGTGCAGCCATGTTAGATTACACCCCCCCCCCCCGTCTCTCCCCCTCCCCCAAGGGGAAGCTCTAATTATTCACAGAGCACTGTTTGTTAATTGGGGTTTGACCCAAACGCTCAACGCTTTTCTACCCGACGACAACAATGACTGCAGCGGTCGAGCTTAAAGGATCGTACCGGCTGTTTCAGCTGGTGTTCGCGTCACTGAGCGCACGTGTGACCGATTTTATTTGATTCTTCACTCATGTATGAAAATTAAAATGAAAATTAAAGACCGACGCTATTAAATAGAACGAGCTGTTTTTATGAGAGATTGAACATCCAGGACAAGTCGGCAGTCATCCGTGAAAGAGACGAGCTTCACAAGCTGCACTTTATTTAGCTGCGACTAAACGGACACGTATTTCTGTTTAAAGGTTTTATAAAGCTGCTGATATAATGAAAGAAGACTGAAATAATTAGGAAATAGTAACTAAAGGTATTCATGCTGCGGATCAAAAATTCAAGTAGAGAAGAGAAAACATCCGATTTTTGGGTCCCTTTGTTAAGACAAAAGAAAATCTTCAAACGTCTGCTTACAGCCGAGTGTTCCTGAGCCCATGCAGTGATTTTCTCAAAATCTAAAGGGCAAAGGAAAAGACCAAAACACACCAGTGGACAGCTGGGATGATTCTGTAGTGGAAATAACTGCATGGGCTCAGGGACACTTGGCTGTAATACTTTTCCTCCTGAAGGTCGTTGCTTCCTGCTGCTTAGTGTGCATCACTGTGCTGCTTCATGGCCAACAAGAACTTAAATAGAATAAATAGTGGAGCTCTGTAATAAAACCCGACACCAGAACGTTTTGTCCCTCTTGTGTAACTCTTGTTTGTCCTGATCTAACTTGTGTTGTCCTTTTGTTTGCTTGCCTATAATTAGCCAACCCATCAGCAGCAGCTGCACCCTGCTGGTCACGACTGACCTGTAAAAAGAATTAATGAGCTGGGTGCTTTTTTTTTTGGTTACGGGGGTTTGGGGGGGGGGGGATTGGAGGGGGGAGGGGTGGGGGGGCCAATCACGCCGCGGGACTTCAGGGTTTCGTAACGCGGTTACATCAGAGCAGCATCTCCGACTTTAACTCTGCTTCGGGGCGCAGACGGAAATCTGACCCGACGTCATTATTAAGAAACTAAATGTACAAACAAACTCCTTCGTTACAAATCGTAACGTCAGAAGTCAGAATCATCGTCGTCGGCAGAGACGATGATAGAGATGTTTTAAAAAGCACGAAATTTGACATGAGAAACAACTTATTTTCCTGACTCCCTTAGGAAGACGAGACGGTTGTCATGGTAACTTCCTGTCCGAAGTGCGAAGTTTAAACTAGCCTGATGAAGGTGCTGTTTGGTAGTTCATGTTTACAAACGTTGTTTTTATTTTTATAATTTCACAATAAAATAACGTTTTATTTTTTAGAGTCTCTGACTTTTTCTTCTTTTTAACTTCCTGTTGCCTCCAAACAGAAGTAGTTCAAAGTGTCAGATATTGTGCAGTCATGGCATAAATTTAATCCCTATTTGACTTTGAGCTTTCATGTTTATTATTGTTGTTTTTGTGTGTTAGCTGTGAGCGTGTATGTGAAATGTTTAGTGTTTTTTTAATTACATTTAAGTTCTCATGAGTTCTGAAGTCTTAATGTAAACTGCAAAATTAATGATGAATTAATGTTTCTTTTGCTTAAAATAAAGCAATTCTTGAAAGTATATTCCAGTGAAAAATAATAACTGCTTGCAGAGTAAGTGCAGCTCACTGACCTTCGACAGTTACAGAACTTCGTCTTCATTATTTGATATAATTATTCTTTATTTTCTAGGAAATTATAAAGAAATAATAAAAAGCCCGAACAAGGAAAGACTTCTATCTGTTTTGCTGGTTATTCGATGTCTCTCCAGACCCCGCCCACTTCCTCCATCATTAATCAGGAGGTCGTCTCTGTCATTAATTAGAAACCGCAATGACGTGCGCACACACACACACACACACACACACACACACACACACACACACACACACACACTGACCGGATGGCGAGCAGCTCCGTCTTCTCGTCTGGATCTTCAGAGTGATCTCCTGTGAGAAAACACAACAAAAGTGACGTCACGCTTTCTGCCGACGAGGCATAAATATATTTCACGTCTGAAGTGAAGCCCGGAGACTCACGCCCGCTGATCTTGGCGCCGACCCGCTGAGCCAGAGCGCTGCCCTGACCCAGCTGGTCCCTGAAGCTCTGGCCCATGTAGTAGTCGATGTCGTTGGCCCGCAGCAGCTCCTCGAAGGCCTTGGTGGTGTCGCCCAGGTGCTGCGTGAGGATGCTGCAGACGCCGCGGCCCTCCCGCAGCCGCTGGCGGAGGTGCGACAGCTCCCGGGCCTGAGCCTGGATCAGGGTGTCGAATTTACTGCCGAGTCGACAGAAAAGAGAGGAAATCAGAGTTGCATTTTTTTAGCGACAGCTGCTCGTTCTCGGAGGAAAAAATGACTAAAATTGTTCCACTATCAACTGAGATATGAAAAAACAACCATCCAGCAACAACTCTTCTCTCTATTTATTTAATAATAAACAAATCCTGCAGTCATCTTTTTCCAAAAAGGAAATCATTGGACAATGAAATTTCCCAGCATGCCTTCTTCCTTTGTAACGTTTGAGAAAAAACAAATGACATTCACAGTGCGTTCCCTGATTTTGTGGAAGACGAAGAAGGTGTGAGGCTTCATGGTCGTTCCACCCAATAAAATGTTTTCTTCATTTAAAAACATTATTTTTAACACATCAGTAACATTTCCCCCCCAAAAAACTCCCTTACGTTCGTCCTCTCGATGTCCCGCTCACATCTGAACAATCTGAACCTTCAACAAGCATCCAGATGTGACAAAAGAAATGTTCTTGGAAGAACCAAATGAAATGATATAAATTGAGTTGAAGTTCTCTGTAACGGTTCGACGGCCTTCTCCTTCATTTTGAGGTCAAACTGGTGGTTTTTTTTATATCTGCTGCCTGGCTTCAGGACGTCCTACTTGTTGCTAGGGAAACGTGCCCGGACTGTATTCTGGAGCTGCAGCTCGTCGGTCGGTCGGTACACGACAGACAGAACAGCGTGTTCCCGGCCGCCGCCGGTTTAATCCCCCTCCGACCGCCCGGCAGCCGAGTTTACATAAAAACATCTGCGGCTCCGCTTGATCAACGCGTCCTGATGCTGACGGAGGCTGACAGGGTGTTTAGTGCCTGCAGTGATTAATGGATGTCTGTACTGTACTGTGCTGTGGACCGAACCATGTGTCAGTCAGCGGGGGGGAAGGTGTGTGTGTGTGTGTGTGTGTGTGTGTGTGTGTGTGTGTGTGTGTGTGTGTGTGTGTGTGTGTGTGTGTGTGTGGGAGGGGGGAGGGGGGCGGGGGTGGGCAAATACAGAAGCTTGGATGTCATCTTTAGGGAAGGAGCATCTCGTTTTTAAGCATCAAATCCTGCAGACTGTAAATTCAGGGACTTTAAATGCAGAAAAACAGGTCTTTATTTTAAAAAAGGTAAATATTAGAGACTTATATTTATAATTTCTCCTATTTTATAATCATATTTCATCATATTTTAGACAGATATCTCTATTTGACATTTATTCTTCTCTCTGCCTTCATTTTAATGTGTTGATTTGTTGACTTTATGTCCATTTTACAGCATCAAATCAATCACTGCTAGATTTTAATAGACGGCAGATTAATATCCATCAAAAAAACCTGCAGCTCAGTGACTGCAGTTATTAATTAGAAGCTGTATTTCACATAATGATTTTAAATCTCACCCCGGCCAGGTGGCGGACTTCCCGTCCTCGGCCGCTGACTTCTTGCCTCCCTTCCTCAGCTGGTCCTCCAGGGCGTCCACGCGGGACACCAGCTCCCGCAGGCCCTTGTCCGGGTGGGGGTGCCGGGGCGACGCCAGGGCTCCTCCGTCAGAGGACTGCCAGCCCTCGTCGTCCTCCGCCCCGCTCTGCGAGGGCGAAGCCTGGAAGGACCAGTTGACCTTGCGAGGGGTCGAGGGCCCGTAGTCGCTGGAGGTGGAGAGGGAGCGGAGGCGGCTCTGCAGCCCGCGGATCACCGCCTGGGAGCGGGACAGCTGCGAGCGGAGGTCCTCCACCAGCCGCTGCAGGGACGAGGCTTCGTCTCCGTAGCCGGAGCTCTGGGTGGTGGTTTTGGTGAAGGTGGAGCCGCTGCTGCTGCTGCTGCCAGCGGGCCACCACTGGGAGCCGCAGTCCAGAGAGGTGCACATCTCCAGGTCGTCAAACTCTGTAGGACAAAAACAAACAGCAGGTTCATCAAATCTGGTTCCTTTAAGCAGCAATAAAACTACAACAGCAAAACGTGAAATAGACACGCTTTGACCTGTCGAGGCGTGACAGTTACACATCACAAATCCTGACGTCTCTGTGAGGGTCTCAACTTTTTATTGAAACTGTTCTAAGATCAGCTTAAGGACATTTTAAAGGTTTCACTTTGTGTCTCTGTGTGAATCATTTATTCACCTGTACAACTGAAAAAGTGCCAAACAAGTGAAAATGTTTGACTGTTCGTGCCACTGTTTCCTGTCAGAGGTGAACTCTGCTGCCACCTGGTGTCTCTATGACTCCGTTACAACAACACAGCACAACTTGTTGGCTGGAGATTTACTTACTAAACTAAATTCACAACAGAGTCCTCACAGATCTCAGACCTTCTGTGGACGGACCATGAAGAGTTAATCGAAGGAAACTAGACCTGAATCCAGAAGTTTTATGGGGTTCCACTGGTGCCCAAAATATGTGGACATCCACTGTCTGTGTCCACTAAACATGTGATAAACATTTCTCAACATCTACTCAGCTAAAAATGGACTTCTGTCACGTGGCATGTCGACATTTCTTGGTTTTCTAACTGACTGAAAGAGAGTCTTTTTGACTTTTGGTCGCGGACACCTGGATTCTCCGACCGGTCAGACGTACCTGGGCTGCTGGTGTCTTCCCTCTCGGCCTCGTTCTCGCTGCGGCCGCAGGTCTCGTAGCCCAGATCCTGAAGGTCCACCTGGATCTGCTTACTGTGCTGCTGCACGGCTGTCTCTGCTGCACAATAAATAAAGACAATATGTTATATGAGTCCTGGTCCACTCACTGAGCAGGTCACTGTAGTCCTTCAGTTGTTCGGCCTGAGCCTGCACCGTGTTATTATATTATATTATATTATATTATATTATATTATATTATATTATATTATATTATATTATAATAGGTAAATACAACATGTTATATGAGTCCTGGTCCACTCACTGAGCAGGTCTCGGTAGTCCTTCAGCTGTTCGGCCTGAGCCTGCACCGTGGCCTCCGACACCATCAGTCTCTCCTGCAGCTCTTTGCTCTTCTGCTGCAGACGAACCGTCTTCTCAGACATCCCGGAGGAGGAGGCGGAGACGGGCTGCTGACGGACAGCCGACAGCTTGTCGTCCTGGGTTACAGACGGAGGGAATTTAAAGACGACATTTTTATATATTTAATGGACAGCTTGGTCTCGTTAATCTGGACACTTCCTGGTCATCCTACCTGAGAAGAGTCTCCGAGCAGGTGCAGCGTCTCCGGTCTCTTCAGCGCTCCGTCCCAGGCGTCCCACAGCTCCGACACGTCCTCCTCCTCCTCTTCCTCCTCCTCCTCCTCCTCTTCCCCTTCTATGGTCACATCCAGCTCCTCCTCCTCCTCCTCCTCTTCGTCCAGAAGCGTCTGCTCATCGCTCTGTTTGCTGTCGGTCTGCTGATGCTTTAAATCTTCGTTCTCTGATTGCAGGCTGAACAGAGCTTTCCTTTAAAAACAGAGAAAGGTGTTTACAAGTTGCTGCCCTCTAGTGGACGAAGAGTACATTAACGTAGCTTTAAAAAAAGAGACCAGTATCATTCTAAACCTTTTTATTGTCAACAAATGCCGCAAAAATAACACGCCAATCTGTTTTTTAATACTTGTAGACTTCCCTCTGATTTCCTGAAGATGAAAGCAGCTCAAAACGTTATGGTTTTGGAAAATTACGCTTTTTTTAAACGTTACTCAAATAAGGACGTAATGCGTCTTCCTGGGACTATTTTCAGCGGCGGATTAATCCCCATTTGCAGCTCATGAACATACAAACTCACCTCATCTGCGACAGCGAGGAGAAGCCGGCCTTCTCCAGCTGAGCCTTCAGCTCGCCCAGCTCGCGCTCCACCACCCTCTTCTGCTCCACCAGCTGCTTGACCTCCATCAGGCCCTGGACGGACAGAAATACGGCTGTCAGTGAACGCATCGCCTCATATATATACTGAAAAAAACAGCAGCTTGTGCATGTTTAATTTTGCAGGTTTTTGGTTTTTTTAGGATTTAATAAACTGCATATCATGAGGTTGTAAAACAGGAAGATAAGCATCACTACCTGGATGTTGGACTCGTCGTCGTCGACACTCTCCGTGTACTCGCTGTTCAGATCATCATCTTCCTCATCTGAGCTCAATCCTGCAGGAAGCAGAACCCAAAAAGTCAGAAACCAAACGTATTTACGTGTTTGTTTACTTCGGTTTTCTGCTCTGAAAGCATCAAACTGAGCGTCTCAGCGTCAGCACAGAAGGAAACATCTGTCTGGGAACCAAACAGTCCAATAAACTTCAACTTTAAAGTCATATTTGTGCAGAATCAGAGACAGACGGATTATTGGAGTTAATCCAGAGTTTAAATCAAATGACAAAGACGTGAAGGTTCATTATTGATGAGTAAAAGAGATCAATGGACGAGTCTTAAAACTGATCTGACTGCTTCTTATTATCACCATTAATGTGACATTTATACAATCAACAAGCTCATTATTACTGTGGATTTAAGGTCAAACTTTACACTATAAAAGTGAAACAATACTGTTTGCACGCCGGAAATTATTATTATTATTGTTCATTTAAATGCAACTTTTAAACTTATTTTTGTATTTGGACACAATATAAAGCAGCAGCATTACACGTTTAGTCAAATCAAATATTTCATGTGATTATTTTCTGCAATTTATCTGAAGCTGAGGACACAGAGGACACAGAGGACATGTCCTTGTTTCTTATGATGCTTTTAAAATGAAGAAATAAACTTTCTTTGATTTACAGTTAATAAATGTGGCTCAGTATTACATTTGATTAACATAAAAATGAATAAATGTAGTATTTTTTGACTAGAATTAATATATTACAGGCAGAGTGGAGAACTGTTGGCATGTCGTGGATTTAATTTAACAGCTTATGACAAATAAAATGTGAGTTTTATCAGGATTTAATCATTAAGACTCATAACATCAGTGTTTCTATTAATTCTGGCTGCTGCTGTTAAAACTCTGCACGTAATAAAAACTTAGGACTGATGGGATGTTTAATTGAATTAAAGTAACGTGCACCATGAAAGTTGTCGTGTGTGTGTGTGGGGGGGGGGGGCAGCGTGTTTTTCATTCAGGACGTGCAGACGTTTGCACATCGAGGATTCAGCAGTGAAACATGCAACAGAGACCTTCTGACATCACAAATCTGCAGGTTTTATTATTTATTACGAGCTGCATCGTGATCTGAAGGTTAGAAATGCAAAAACAAACCGTTCGTACTTCCTGTTCCAGTGTGACGCTCAGTTTCATGAGCAGATCCAGTGACTTTCAAACTGGCGAATGTTTGATTGCACAAAGTTTCATAAAATCACAGAAGCGAACAGACACACAACAAAACTACTCACACAGGCTGAGATTATATTTCCATCTTCTCACACACACACTCACACACTCACTCACACACAATAATTGGAGGTCATATATGAATATAAAGACATTTAAAACAGTGAATGATGCTGTTCATAAATCATATAAAACATCTTTAAATAGAAAGCAGTTGAATAAATTGTGCAAAGTAACAAAAAACTGCATTAAAACATGAATAAAAGTTTGAAATAAAATATATTTTTAAATGTTTTCAAACTGATTGAAACTCAAGACAAAATCCAGATGGAGGAGTTGAAGTTAAAATATGATTCGTGTACATAAAAAATGTCAGTCTGACTTTATTTCAGTCATTTTTATCGATCAAATCTCGATTGATTTCAGGAGATTAGTTGTTAGTATGTGTTTCTGTGTGGCTTTATTCCACCAGCTTCCAAACCAAACTTAAATCTGAAATTTTTGTTGTTTCTTGTTGCTTTTGGTGCCTGAAAAATCACCAAAATATAAAAAGTCTGCCATGTTTGAACTCCTTTTACGACAGTTTTGGTTGTGGTCTCTTCTCTTACCTTTGGTGAACTGAGCTCATTTAAAAGAGGCACAAACGTCAACGTTAAAATGTTCTTTTGGCCTTTTTGTGTAAGATATTTGTTGTCACAGTGATGTTTAGGATCCTCAGTTAGTTTGGCTGCATTGAAGCTGCGATAATTTGGGATTTTTCAATAAACAGTCACCTCCAGGAAATCGTAATTAACGCGAATTCTTTATTTTAGAGTTAAATAAATGTGATTAAAAAAGGATTTAAAGCTCTTATTTTGACAGCAGACGTAGCCTTTGTGTTCTATATTACAGTTTTTATGAGTCTTTTTTAAAAGGTTGAGCCCCATGGTTTTCTAAATTCAATAAATAAATTTAAAAAAAAGGTTAAAACTAAAATGTTTCGGTGATGTGCAGCATTATTATTATCAATGAAGTGATTTTATATTATCTTATCAGGTAGTGCTTTAAAGAAATCACATTTTTATTTGTAAGCTTGCAATTTTCTCGATTTCTCGTAATTTTACTGTAAAAAAAAAAAAAATCACTTAAAACTGAAATTATATCGCAATTTGTAAATTTGTAAAAAATGTGCCGCAAAATCAAACATTTTCGTTCCTATTAATCCCAAAACACACTCAGAGAAATCCTGGAAGGACTGAATAAATGGGCCGTCGACAGGTTCAGATTCTTAATATGATTATGTGATTTTAAATGTGTCGTTAATGAAGCGTGCAGACGTGTAGCGACCGAAAGTTAGAAGCCAACATCCAGCAGGTTTCCATCCGTGTTAGTATGTTTCCACCCAGAAAATGTCCCAACATTTATGCTGAGTTAGCACAAAAAACGCCACCGCAGTGAGTCGCTGCACACCGAGGAGCTGCTGCTGCTACAGATACTGTCCCATGCTTCTCTGATGCCCACCTCCAAACTCGGGCTGCCGGCCGTCGGCACTCTGGCGGCCCACGACAGGGCCTCCGGTTGGGTCCCGCTGCACCAGGCTCTCCCTGAGCTCCTGGACCTCCTGCGTCAGTCGCTCCACCAGAGGGAGGCCTGACGGGTTCACCATCTGCTTCTGGAAGTCCTGCAGACAACACACACACACACACACACACACACACACACACACACACACACACACACACAGAGATATTAGTAAGAAACACAGATTATTTGTTTTTAGAGGACAGAGGAAGTTAAATCTTTGTCCTGCTGATGTGGAAAATGTTTTTTGATTGTTTCTAAAAAAAAAAACGCTCTTCAGCAGCAAAACACAAACAGTAAATTCAACCCTTTTTTTTTGTTTCACATTAAAAGTCCTGCAGTGGGAGAATCCCTCTGTGTTCTGGCATGCTTTTAATTTGAAACATCAGCAGGAAGTGTTGTCGTTTACTGATGTAGAAACAGTAGAAGCTCCTGAAGTAGAAGTGTAAACAGTATCAAACAGGAAGTCCCCCCCTCCTCCCGCCCCCACACCTTACTGACCCTGAGGATCTCCTCCTTCACACACAGAGTCCTGCTGAGGGAGTCCAGCCGGGCGGCCCGACTCCTGCTCAGCTCCTCGCTCTCCTTCTGCCTCCTCAGAGCCAGACGCAGCTCCTCCTGCAGCGCCTGGAGCTCCGGTCCAGAGTCCGCTCCGGATCTCTGACACGAGCTCAGCTGTCTGCGGAGCTCCTGCAGCCTGGACGTCTGCTCCGTCAGCACCTCCCCGACCCGGCTGGCCGAGTCCTGCGGGGGAAGGGGGGGGAATCGTCGTCAGTTTCACAGCTTGCTTATTCGGACCGTGTCTCTAACTCGACTCCTCCGCTCTACCTGGATGTACTGGTCCCTGGCGCCGATGGTCCGGAGCAGATCCTGGACCTGCCCCTCGTGCTCCTGGGCCTGGTGGGTGCGGTCAGCCAGCAAATCCTGGAAGAGGCGGTCCTTGAGCTGGAGGCGGAGCTTCAGCTCCTCCAGGACGTGTCCCGGAGCCGAGTGGACCTGAGCCAGCAGGGAGCAGCGCAGCTCCTGCAGAAGGAGGCACGGTGTTATTTTGATCACTTATTGTTACTGTGGCAACATCTTTGAACAACAGCATGTTCTTATTTTGAAAAACTAGCAGGATATAATTTTTTTTTAACTTGGTGGTGAAAAAAGACACATTTTTCTCTTGAATCAAATTTATATTTCAGTGGATTTATTTTCCTGGCGCCCGTCCTCCGTCCATACCTGCGCCTCCTGCGTGCGAGTGTGCAGCGCCCCCTGCAGGTGCTCGATGACGCCGTCTCTCTCCCTCAGGACGTGGCCCCGCCTCTCCTCGCCGTCCTGCTGCTGCCGCTGGACGCTCCTCCAGGCGTCGCCCACCTGCTGCAGCTCCAGGGCCTTCCCACGCAGCAGCACCTCCAGGCTCTGACACAGACAGAGAGGAGGAGGATGAAGAGGAGGAGGAAGAGCGGACA
>NW_027210872.1:132500-162500 GCF_029030835.1 Brachyistius frenatus
GTACACAGAGTAGGTCAGATCGTCCTGGACCATATCGGAGTACCTGACATCCTGCAGATCCGACAGGTCCACCACGGGGGAGTCCTCGGCCTCCGGCTCCGTCCCGACTTCGGCGCCGGGCCCGAGCGGCGCCGGGCCGCCTTCCTCCGCGTTGTTCTTGCGGTACAGCCCTCCGATGCACTGCCTCAGCCGGTCCTTCTCCAGCAGCAGCTTGTGCAGCCGCTCCAGGGACAGCGCCTCCACGCGGGCGATCACCGTGTCGAAGCGGTACATGCGGTCCAGCATGAAGGCGCACTTGGAGCAGGCGAACTCGCCGCGGCCGTCCCGGGTCAGCTCGCGGCCCAGAGCGTGGGACAGCAGCACCTGCAGGTTGAGCTTGGCCGCCGGGTGGAAGATCCACCGGCGCTGGTTGCCGCAGAGCTCGCGGGCGCAGATCCGGCAGGCGTCCTTCATCTTCACCGCGTCGAGCATCACGACGAACGGCGACGCGTGAAGGAAGTCAGAACCTTAAATTGAAGATTTTCTGACTGGACTTTGGTGCACGCGTGTTTCCAAACTTCAGGAGTCAGATGCACTGATTTTTGGATGTGATTTTGTCCTTCTTCAGCTTCCGTACTTCATGTTCCAGTCCTGAGTCTTCCTCCTCTTCTTCTTTAACAGGTTTTTTTAAACCATCAGCAGAAGATCATGTGATTTAACTGAAAGCTTCAGCTGCTAGATGGACCGTGGTTCTGGTGGTTTTCTCCCTGTTTCAGGGTCAAATCTGAAGTTTTGATTCGAGTTTTAACTTCCGATTGATGTGTTTTTTTGCAGTGAATCTCTGCGGTCTTTTCCAGCTTGTTTTTGTTTCCTATTTGGGTCAGAACACATGGAAGTAGGTCACGTGATGATGGAGACCCGCATCAGTCCTCCCGGTTCCGAATTAAATATTCCTCTCAGGTCGGATCACGTTCAGCAACGTGATCGTGTGATTTTTTTTTTCCCACCGCAGGACAGATGTGAGTGAATCTGTGTCGTCACATTTTCACTTCCTCCGTGGTGTCGCATCGATCCGTTTCCGTCCTCCTGATTGATCCCCGTGTAAAAAAACAAAAAACAAAAACAAAAATCGATTCTCTGCTGTGTTCTCTGTCTTTTTAAATCGATTAATCGATCAGCATCTCCCGCTGCAGCTGCTGCTCGGCTTCAGTCCGACACGAACCCGGAAAAAACTAAAAAAAAAACACGAGCTTCGGGTGTTTGTGTGTGTGTGTGTGTGTGTGTGTGTGTGTTTGTGTGTTTGTTTGTTTGTTTCCTGTCCCTGTCCCCGCCCTGGTCCTCGGTCCGCCGGGTCCGGTGTCCTCCATCAGCTGAAGATGGAGCGACAGGCTGTCAGACGTCCTGCAGATTTTATAACGAGACAACGAGGCACCGCTGACAGACACCGAAGATCGTGTCGGTGTGACAGGATGTTTCACTCCGCGGCGGTGACGAGAACCGTTTGTAAAAAACTGGGCTATGATCGTTATTTTTCAAAAAATGTTTGCTTGGTTATTTCCTATTTCTGGAAATATTCCACATAAATAACACATTTACTTAAAATTGATCTTTTAATATTAATTATGTCATTGTACAGCAGTAAAAATATGATGTATTTATAACCACTAATATGTTCTAATGATGAGCAACTGATGATGATGATTTTTTTTTCATCAATCAAAGAAGAGAATCTGCAGTTGCTGCAAAACTATAAAATATAAAAGTCCCTCTTTGGATCCAGTGTTTGGTTTGTCCCTTCTGGGTTGCCGTAGAAACATGGAAGTGCAACGTGGCAGCGGTCTTATGAAGGGCTCATTTTAAAGAACCAAAAACATGATTCTGCATTTTAGCTGATTATAACACAAATGAAAAATATAATTTCTAATTATTATATTCCATTTCTACCATTTGATGCCTTTAAATTCTACACACTGGACCTTTAATCTGATGATAATTTATTTTATTTATTCAATTTGACTATAAAATGACAGCAGCTGGATAATAAACATGATAGTTTTCCACAGACTACACGTCCTCATGCATGACAATGATTAAAAAAAAATTTTTTTAAATATAATATTATATGCCGATTAATTTTATTTCTGTCAACTAATTGATGGAATTTTGCAGCTCTGCTAATAACAACAAAAGTGTCCGTGACTTCTTTTATGTTCATAAAGATTTAAATAAAGATTTAAAAAACAGACATGAATAATAATTTTGTGGAACTACATTAAGAAGAAGCTCAGTTTACTGCTTCTTCTTTGGTCCCTGATATAAATGTCGGAGTGAGACCTCTTGCAGCTGCCTGGACTGAACCATTTACAGGAAACGGGGGGGGGGGGGTGGATGGGGGGAGGGCTCAGCCCTGTCCTTTAATATACTGACTGTCTCCTTCTAATCAACATTTCAGACTTCTTCAGGCCTTTTAATTTCCTCTTTCCTGAATAAACTGTTTACGTTAAATAAAGGTTCAATAGAGAAAATATTAAAAACATTGATATCAGGATATCGGAGAAGTGGAACATCCAAATGAAAAATATCAACCTTTTATAAATGTTTTAAATTTAAATATATTGTTGTGTCATTCCTGATGTAAAAAAAAACCAAAATCAGATCAAATAAAAAAAATTGATGGAGTGACTTCACTATTTAAGTTGATATTTGAATCACATGTTTGCATATTTTTAAAATCAGTTTAAAATCAGGGTCAGTTGCATCAATTTTTTTAAAACCTTTTTCTCAACATACGATTAAAAAGCTTCTTTTTTTTTTCATCGACCTGAGATTTATTTAACAAATATTTTTTTGTGTTTTTACTTTAATTTACTCATTTTCAACCTTTAATTTATTACATTCTATGTGCATTCAAAGGTTCCATCTGACTTCATCATGTTGTTTTTGCGTTTCCATTTCATCTTCCTTTGACAGACTTGATGATTAAATATATAACTGACAAATATTGCAGAATAACGGTGAATAAAAATGGGAGGTTTTTTTGTTGTCACGGTCATCTGGAAAGAAAAATCTCTCAGTGGGCAAAAACAGCTCATTTATTTTTCCTTCCTGACAACTTGTTTAATTCAAAACGCAACTTTCCATCTCCATAAAGCTGTTTTGTGTGTGTGTGTGTGTGTGTGTGTGTGTGTGTGTGTGTGTGTGTGTGTGTGTGTGTGTGTGTGTGTGTGTGTGTGTGTGTGTGTGTGTGTGTGTGTGTGTGTGTGTGTGTGTGTGTGTGTGTGTGTGTCCTGAGTGTTTCACATCACGGTCATTAAAATTCTCTGAATTGTCAGCGTGGAATGAGTTCATGTTTTTCCCAGTGAGTCCGGCCTTCACATGCATGTCAGTCTCACACAGAGAGGGTGTGTGTGTGTGTGTGTGTGTGTGTGTGTGTGTGTGTGTGTGTGTGTGTGTGTGTGTGTGTGTGTGTGTGTGTGTGTGTGTGTGTGTGTGTGTGTGTGTGATGATGAAGGGGGGGGGGGCTCCCTCATTTCTCTGGAATTAGTGTCAGTGAATCACATGATGCTTTAATCGACCCTCAAACAGCTGATGTCGTGTTCAACACACAAATCTTCATGTTTTCCTTTTATTTTGATTTTATAGGATGCAACTAATTATTTTAACGGGACCTGGTTATCTATAAAATAACACGAGTAACAAGTGTAATTCATCCACACGGAGTCATCTCTGAAACATGTTCTGTGGTCTGTGTGTGTGTGTGTGTGTGTGTGTGTGTGTGTGTGTGTGTGTGTGTGTGTGTGTGTGTGTGTGTGTGTGTGTGTGTGTGTGTGTGTGTGTGTGTGTGTGTGTGTGTGTGTGTGTGTGTGTGTGTGTGTGTGACCTCTGGTTCTGACTACATGTACATTTATCAGCCTATAAAACCTCTCTGGAGACTCCAAACACGGATTCGTCTGGAACAAGTCGTGCAATCAAAGATCAATTAATCGTCATCAGAGACGAGAGTCAAACACGCTGACGGACGACTGACGCTGTTTATTTTCCTCAGAACGAACGACGCAGACAGACGGACGTGTTTCTTCTTCTCTCACGCAGTGTGTGTGTGTGTGTGTGTGTGTGTGTGTGTGTGTGTGTGTGTGTGTGTGTGTGTGTGTGTGTGTGTGTGTGTGTGTGTGTGTGTGTGTGTGTGTGTGTGTGTGTGTGTGTGTGAGAAACTTTACACAAACTGAGTTTCTCTTCATGTCTGTGTTTGGATCACACGATCAAAACTGAAGATTAAGTTATAATTAAATTATAAGTTTAAAAATCATCGGCTTCATAAAAACGTGATAGAAAAAACTGAGCTGAGAATGATTTGTTTTTATTTTCTTCTTCCTTATTTGTTGTATATTATATTTACCTCATTTCTTCTTCCAACTATTTCATGATGTTGTGGGATTTAATCAAAAATGGTTTTGTTAAAATCCTGTTTTTACTTAAAGTAAATGTCGTGAAGTTTGAAAATTAAAACAGCGTCAAAAACTGTTGGAGGTTGATTCTTTGAAAACATTTGAAAAAAGGTCAAAAAGGAGAAAATAAAGAAGAACAAGAAAGATGTAGATGTGACCAAAGGACATAAAAGATAATACAAATAAAAAATAAAATCAGCAATGACAGAAATAGGAAAACAACGTTTTAGCTGTAAAAACAAGAACTCGAAATCTAAATCTGGTTCATTTTAGAGTTGAAATAAAATATCTAATGATTTTCAGGCAGCTGTAGGAAGTAGAAGAGAAGTGAGACTCCTGTCCTCTAAATGCTGGTCCTGCAGTGTGGATGAGTGACCACCAGGTGGTGCTAGCGCTCTAACTCAGGGGAAGGCTGTGAGTCGCGTGCTGCCTGAATAAATAAAACCTGCAGCTTCAGACAGCTGACAGACTTCATGAGGAGTAAAAGTTCTTCTTACCTGCATCTGTGTGTGAACTCGGCGCTCGTCTCGACTCTGCAGAGAACAAAACACACAAAACCACGTTAAAAACCTCCTTTTCTTTCTACTTCTGAAGGATTTAAAGTGTCTGGAGCTCCAACGTGTCCCGTGTTTATTCACACTAATATGTTGTGATGTATCTTCAGTCTGATGCAGGTGGAAACAGGAAGCAGACGCGTTTCTGTCTGCCGGCCAAAGTTCCACCGACCCACATGTGGCTATAAAAACAGTTTGATATGTAAGTGGGTCGGAGCCAGAACACTTAGAATAGAGGTGGTGGTGGTGGTGGTGGTGGGGGGGGGGGGGGGGGTCCGGGACGGACCTGAAGTCCTCTGGACTCTGGTCAAGTCACGAATATAATATTATCTGCCACGAAAAAACTTGTATAAACTCTTCTTTTAATTCAAGAACCTTCAGAAAGTCTCAAACTGTTTAAAAATCTGATCATTTAGAAAAGAAAAAGTCAATAAAACCATATTTTTAATTCAGTGTTTTGGGTTTTTATTTGTGTTCATGTCTTTCATTACTTCTCATTTTTCAATTTCAAGTTTGCACTGATTTTTATTCCCACACAAATTTGGTCAAACATTTCCTATTTGACCAAATTCACGTGATTTAATTTCTTTCTTATTCAAACATGTTAAATATTTCCTGCAGATTTTAAAGACGTCACACTTTTATTTTGTGAAATTCTATAAACTAGGAGGACGTTGGCAGAATAAAATCAGTGAGCAGATGCAGATTAAATCCTCGGTTTGTGTGTGTGTGTGTGTGTGTGTGTGTGTGTGTGTGTGTGTGTGTGTGTGTGTGTGTGTGTGTGTGTGTGTGTGTGTGTGTGTGTGTGTGTGTGTGTGTGTGTGTGTGTATGGATTTATTCTTTTTATTCAGGTTTATAAGTACAGAGGAGAAGATGCAGCACAAACAATACCTCAGCTCCTCGTTCTTTCTCCTTCAGAGAGGAGGAAAGGTCGTGAACTTTGACCTCGAGCTCCTCGACCCGGAGACCCAGGGAATGTCTCTGGTGAGTCAGCTCCTCGATCAACCTGACAGACAGACAGACAGACAGACAGACAGACAGACAGACAGACAGTTATGTAGTCAGAGCTGCTCTGTAAAGTGATACTAATGAGTACTTTCTCTAATATTTTTCCTTTTAATCATTTGATTAAAAGTCCACATACCAGGTCCAAAAATACAATAAATAAAATAGAATGATAAAAATACACAGATATCCTCAGATTTATTTTTTGTGTCTGAACAAAAGTCCAAACATTCAATTTAAAATTAGATAAAAACATAGAAAAGTATTAAATTCCCACATGTGAGAAGCTGCTGCTTTTGGCTGATAAATGACAAAATATAGATTTATTTATTTTATTTATTTTTTTTTTATCAATCAACAATTGATTAAATCCTGTGTTGCATTCACTGTTTCACTGAGAATTAATTGATTTATTTACTATAAAGCAAAAATAGATTTAAATTAGAAGACAACGCAGTCATAAAGTGAAATATGATGTTGGACAAATTAGAAATTCTCCAAATCTGGGTTTTATGTTCAAATCTGGGTCGTACAGATGTTTTTATCATTTTTTTTTCACCTGTCCCTGTCGGTCTCCGCTCCACCCGAGCCTCCGCTCTCCTCCATCCTCTCCACCATCCGTCTCTCCAGAGCCAGGCGGCGTTGGGCCTCCGAGTCCGCCAGCGACGCCATCTGCTGGGCCTGGCCTCGCGCTAGCTCCGCCTCCTGGAGGCCGCACAGACGGGGGAGAAGTTCCGGTCATTGTTTTATCTATCGGTTTACCGGTTACCGTGACGCCCGTCGCGTCGGAGTTCGTACCTCCTGCAGCAGCTGAACTTTGGTCTCCAGGATTTCCTGCATGTGGCTGATCTCCTCCTGACGATCCGCCAGGCGGCGCTGCAGCTCGGCTTCATTCTGATTGGACAGGCTCTCGGCTGTTGATCTGTCGGGGTGACAACATTTGAAAAACTATTATTTTACACAGGAAGCAGCTTCATAAAATCATACTTTTCATTTTGTAACATCTGGGGTTATATTTGATTATTAGAGGCGGATTGTGCGACTCCATTCGGGGCGTGTCCAAATATATTTCTGGCGGATCATCTGAGCGCAACTTCAGGTGCATGTTTCAAAGCGGTTGGACTTCGTGCCAGGTGTGTTTGCGCCTTTGCAGGTTGCTATGACAACAGCTCATTTTCGAATTAGCAGAAAGAAACAGATCTGCTCGTGTGCAGATTGAATGGATATCTTTTTGCATGATTGTGTGCTGCTGCGTGTCACCAATGTAGCTGCGTATCACGTCTGAATGTTGCACCTTTAAAATAACTAAAATCCTGCAGCAGTGACTTCAGAGCAGCTTTTTGCAGTAATGCAATAAAACCCGACTTCAGTAGCAGATGGGTTTCATGTCATGACTCGTGATTTATTCATATCTGCTCACTTAGACGAGCGCATCGTTAACAGGAAGGTTTCCCACCGGACTCATAATGAACTCCTCAGAAGATGATCCGGGTCGTTTTACATCAGAGTGTCTCAGTCATTAGACGCCGTCTGACTTTTATAGATCGTTATTCCTGAATTAGAGTTTAAGTGAGTCGTCGCACTCCGTCACAGTGAAACGTCTTTAAAACATTACAAACCTCTGCATTTTATTATTAAATATTAAAGAATATCTAAAAAAGTAAATGTATTTTGAAAATCACCTGAATCCATTTGGAGATATTCAGACTTTGTTTAACTGTTGTTTTGACTTCCAGCTGTTTGAATTGATATAAAATGTTATGCATCAAATTTCTTCAAGAAATAGTGAAACAAAATACAAATAAAAACAGATGGTTCTTGTTTCCTGATCAGTTTAATGAGAAGATGACGGTATAAACAATCTTCTCTCTTATTAAATACGTGGCGTCTACTGTTTTTTAACTATATTCATTGTTTCCACTGTAAAAACAGCAAATTTGATTTGACCATTCGAAGTTGTGAAGCCTTAAACATTTAAATTTCCTTTATTTAAAGTCAGATTTTTTGAAATTCTAGCAAAAACTGAAGCTCGTTTCTCATTTCTCGAAATCTTGATCATTTTGAATCTTCATCTCTGATTCATCACAATATAATAAAGTCCTGCTAACGTGTCCGTCAGTAAACGCTCGTCTAAAATATAAAACTTTTACTCAAAATTCCATTTAATTGGAACAAATTGAACTTAAAATCATAAGTTCAGCTGACTAAATTAAAATGAGAAGTTGTTTCATGTTAATATCCCCCAGAAATCCGTTTTATTTATTCTAAATGTGTCGGAGGAGTTCGGACGCTCGTCTCTGATCCACCGAATGAAAAACTGAAATCTGTTCTCAGCTTTTTGAAATAACTTCGACGTGCAGAAAACAAACCTCCGTGGAGGTTTTCAGCTCAGAGGGTGAACTTTTGTCTCCAACCTGTCCTCCGGAGGGACATGTCCTCTGACCTCCTCTGAGATTATTATGGTCTGTCACCACTCCACCAGTTAAGGAGGTCACACTCAGCTCTTCCTGCCCACATCCATCAGCCCGGCTCCGTTAATAGCTCCAATGATAAACTGTGGCTGCACAGTTTATTTATGAAGCAGCAGGGGGCGGGGCCGGGGGGGGGGGTCTCAGGACTCCAACATTTACTCTCCTCGGCTCTCTGACAGACTGCTGACCCGCCTGATTAGTGTCCACGCTGCACAATAACACCGCTGTTCCTACATCCGTCTGTTTGGAAATCAAATAATGAAACTCTTTGTTGATTTTTGTTTGCATTTTTTACGTCCACCTGATAAACATCCAACATTCATATTCAGCCTTTTTAAACTCCTGTTTCACCTCCTCCTCTGTAACGTATCTTCATCTCAGTTTACTGTGTAGTTTGATGGGATTTATGAAACACCAGGATGAGGAATCTGATTGGTTATATGATCATACATCTAATATGTCTAATATGGACTCTAATTCTGCAGAAATGCTTCTTTATATTTAGGTGTTGTTTTCTTGGGTTTTGGATAAAGTTAATGTGTCACCATCTTTACTAGTTCGGAGCGGTTTGGAGCAGGAAGTGACCATATTTGGACGAGCTGGGGGAGGAGCCAGCGGTGGATCTGACCGATCTGATCGGAAACCTGACGATACTACGTCCCGCCCACCGATAGCTGTAACCTGACTGCACCACAGGCCTGTCAATCAAACAGACACGCCCCCAAAACCAGGTCTTCTTGAATCTTCTTTTCTAATGAATGAGGGATTATTTTCAGATGGACCTCCAGAAAACTAATAAGAAGGAGTGACTTTAGCTAACAACACCGAGATAACTGATGGACACATTTTATTCACTTTGGATTTGATGAGAGAAGTTGAATGGGAGTCTATGGAGCCGGAGGCTTTTTGGAGCCGACCTCTAGTGGCACTCGCTGGTATTGCAGCTGAAGACACTTCTGGATCAGAAACATTTTCCAGAAGCTATGAACACTTTTATATAAAGTCTGTAAGTAGGATTTATCCTCTGCAGGTTATAAATATTTGTACGAGGTCTCATAAGCCAACAATTAAATCAAAAAGCTGTTAAACTGCGTCGTTCTGCAGCAGCGTGCTGGACAGACCCATCAACAGTTATCACGGCTAAAAATACCTCCAGATAATAACTAATAATCTGTAATCTGAGGTGAGTGGACTCGTTTCATGTCCCGGTTCTGTTCGCTGGTTCAGAGGACGAGTTGCTGAAGAACGTGATACAGCGGAGGACAGCTGCCTCTCAAACAGGTGCTGCAGCTCGAATAGTTCCCGACTCAGCAACACAACAAACCAGCAGGCCCCTCCCCCTTCAAAACAACCCTCCTCCCCCCAGAACACAGCCTCTTCATCCTCTTCAAAAGCACGAGCCCATACAAGGCATTCCTCGGAGCTTAGCCCGTGTTGTGATAGCCAGGTGAGTCCTAATACCGCCGAGGCTCATGGGAAATAATCAAACCACCGATGAAAGGAGTGTTTTTGTGATTCTCTGTCTGACGGCATTTCAACAAAACTGCGCAGCACGAATGTCTGAACCTCTGAATATATCTGTTAGGACTGTTCAGATGGGGTGAAATGCATTGTGGGGGGGTGAAATGCATTGTGGGGGGTCGGTGTGTTTGGAGGTAAACAGTCAGAGATTCTCACACCGACATGGTTTTGGGTTTCAGAAGTGAAATACTCACAGCGCTTCGTCCAGCAGCTGCTGTTTGTCCTCCAGGTCCTTTTTCAGACTCTCAACTTCCACCTTCAGCTCGATGTTCTGGGAGAGACGGAGTTCAAATGATCATCAGTACAGAACCGGCTTTCTGGATCGGCTTTGTAAGGCACGCAGTCAAAATTGCTCATTTTTAAGCATCAGTCTGATTAAGTTTTTATTGACTTCTTTTACCTTCAATCTCGATAGAAATAATATTAGAATACATCCGAGCTGAGTCTTTGTTCTCTAACGACATATTTCAAGAAACATTTACATGCATTTCTGAAAAATCATCCTTAATAACTTTCGTTTGATGGAAATTGAATCACAAATGCAATTTTATGACCTTAAAATTAATGGCAAAAATCATGATGTCATATTGATTTATAACAAGACTAGTTGACTAGTAATGGCAACAACCAGGTAACTTTCGTTCCAGTCCAGGATATTGACATGATTCTGCTGTATTAATCAGGACACATAAATCAGAGGTGAGCGTGCACGCAACGATTTGTTTATCACAACAACTGTGTCTAATAAAAAGGATATATCGTAGAATTTAGGTCAGACTTTCAAAATAAAACGTGCCTCAGAGTCTCACGTGCAGACCCCAGTCTCCGGGGGCTCAATAGGTCTATAAATAGGTGGAGGGGATATGAGCACCTGCTGTATCTGTCTCCCCCCTCCTCCCTCCTCCACCTCCCCTTCCAGAGACACCTCCACTTTTAACTTCTGGCTCTCAGAGCAGCAACAAACCGCCTCGAACTGCTGCCGTCGGGCAGTCGGCTCACGTGCAGGTGATTCACATCACATGACACACAACACGGGCGCGCACACACACACACACACACACACACACACACACACACACACACACACACACACACACACACACACACACACACACACACACACAACAGCAGTAAAGGTAATGTGGGTCAGTGGGTCTGATGGAAACAGGTCAGACCTTCACTGTTGTTACACTTCAAACCAGCAGCTCAGTGTTTTATACTTAAACTCATTTTTGAGTTTTAACTGTTTATCATGCAGGTTTTAGATTTTAAAACATTATGGGATTGGCAGCGTTTACATTAAACGGGGTCGGCTCTGAATACACTTGAATTTTCTGTAAAATAAAGACATTTTTGATGAACTTTTTGAAGTTCTCATCAACATGAGATCACAATTGAAACACATCAGCTTTACAATGTTTTTTAAGTCTTCAAAAAAGGCCCTGAAATAAAAATGTTGAGTCGTTGCTATAAAAGGAGACGACGTGTTCCATTGAATAGTTCAATTATTCACATGATTAAAAACTTAAGACGGATGACATTAAGCTCTGCAGAGAAAAGTATTCAGATCCGCAAATAAAAGTCTGAACACAACAATCTAAAAATATACTCCATTAAAAACACACTTAAAGTATCAAAAGTAAAGAAAATGTCTCATGTAATTTGAAAAACGTGACATTATTAGATTGTTAATTGTTTAATTAAAGCATGAGAGATTCTACTGTTCGAGGTTTGTTAGCTGTTGTTGGTAATTTAGCCTCAATGTTACCCAAACTGAGGGTTGGGTCCCCTCCAAAGGACCAAAAAGTTAAATCTGAGGGGAAAAATGATAAATAGGGTTGAAGTGAAAGCATGTGTGAAGTTTAGAGATTTTAGTCGAACTACAAACAACTCGGACGTCAGAAACACGATTTATTCAGTCACAATTCAAAATGAATGGGACGATTTAAAGGTCCCATAATTTGATATTTTCTCAGTGTTTTATTTGCTTCTCGATCGCCATAAGAAAATATTTTTGTTGTTTTAAACACCAAAAATCGTCTCGATAAAGTTTTCCATCTCTCTTCTTTCTGCAGCTCGACAGGCTGTTTGGTGTCTGTGTCTTTAATGGTTCATTCAAATCAGTGACCCTCTCTTCTGATTGGCCGACTCTTTTCTGAGTGACGCACTTCCAGGCCAATCACAGGTTTTTTTCTTCAGTCTAGTAGCTCGTTGGGTTTCTGCGACAGAACGACAGCTCTGTTTTTCTTCTACATAAAACAAGCAGCTTCATAATTTAAATGAATAACCTGAATTTATCCGATACGGGACCTTTAAAGTTTGTGTTTGCTTTGGCTGTGATTGCACAGAGACACTTCACTCTTCACACTTCACTCTTCACTCTTCACACTTCACTCTTTACATTTCACTCTTTACTCTTCACCCTTCACCCTTTACCCTTCACACTTCACCCTTCACCCTTTACTCTTCACTCTTCACCCTTTACTCTTCACTCTTCACTCTTCACGCTACACTCTTCACTCTTTACACTTCACTCTTCACACTTCACTCTTCACGCTTCACTCTTCACTCTTTACACTTCACTCTTCACACTTCACTCTTCACGCTTCACTCTTCACTCTTTACATTTCACTCTTCACACTTCACACTTCACCCTTCACTCTTCACACTTCACACTTCACCCTTCACTCTTCACTCTTCACACTCTTACCCTCCGGTGCACGTCGTCGCTGCTCTCCTCGAACTTCTGCTGGATCTTCTCCTCCAGGAAGTAGATGCGCAGCTTCAGGCTGAAGTTCTCCTTCTTCAGGTCGTTCAGGTGCTGCGAGATAGTGCGGTAACCGCGGAAACCAGAGTTAGACATGACGTCGGGGGGCTGTTTCGCAGGGGGCGCCGCAGCCCCCCATTCAGAACGGCAAAACACGAGAAACGACAGGGCTGAAGAGGAGACGCTGTCCGACTGAAGAATCAAACTCTACACCCAACAGGTGTGTGTTCTCTCTGCTGCCGCAACACAGAGTGGACAGGAGCTCCTCTCAGTGGGGGGTGGGGGGGGGGCACACAGGCAGGAGAGGATTATGGGATCTTGGGAGGGGGGCGAGGGCATGTTTCTTTTTTTACCATGAGGAAGACACGCCAAGAATCTGAGACAGGAGAGTGTGCTGATAACGAGTGAGTGTGTGTGTGTGTGTGTGTGTGTGTGAGTGTGAGTGTGAGTGTGTGAGTGTGAGTGTGTGTGTGTGTGTGTGTGTGTGTGTGTGTGTGTGTGTGTGTGTGTGTGTGTGTGTGTGTGTGTGTGTGTGTGTGTGTGTGTGTGTGTGTGTGTGTGTGTGTGTGTGTGTGTGTTTTGTTAATATAACTCCTGTATGTACAAACCATGTTTCTAAACAAAGTTGTGACGCTGTGTAAAATGTAAAATAAAAACAGAATACAATGATTCACGAATCACGTGAACCCAAATGAAATTGCAAACAGACCAAAGACATCATATCTGACAACAATACGACAAAGGAGACCCTGAACTGTTGAGCAGCTGAAATCCTCTATCAGGCAACAATGGAACCACATTTCACTTTCAAAACTCCAGAAACTGGTCTCATCAGTGCCCAAATGTTGTAGCTGCAACAGTTTGACAGCTTATCAATTAGTTTCATGAAAGACAATTCATTTTAAATAATAATCTTACACCAATTTTTCATGAAATAAATGTGACTACGGCTTCTTTTTTTTTTTTAATTATATTAATTTTCTTCACAGTTGACAAATTGTTGCAGCTCCAAGTTTTGGGAGCTGAGGAGACCCGTTGCTGGAGTTTTGAAAGTGAAATGTTGTCCCATTCATGCAAATTTGCAGCATCGTGGAAACGTAAAAATACGACAAAGGATACACACCAAAGAGCGTCTGAAATCCTATCTCAGACAAGAATGGGACCACATTTCACTTTCAAAACTCCAGCAACGGGTCTCCTCAGTTCTCAAACGTTTACAGAGTGTTGTCAAAACAAGCAACACAGCGGTAAACATGATCCTGTCCCAACTTTTTAGAGACATGTTGCTGCCATCAAATTCAAAACAGGCACATGGTTTTTTATAAAACAATAAAATTTTATTTGTTGTCTTCGGTCTATTTTCAATTAAATAAATCATTGCATTCTGTTTTCATTGACATTTTACCCAGCGGCCCAACTTTAGTTGTCGTGTGTTTTCCTGCTGCTCCTGCAAAACATTTCTGTTGATGATGATGATGATGCAGCTGTTTGCATCTCGTCTATTTTAACATTAATCTCCCCCCTGATTTTAAAGTGGCTCTAGTTTCCTAAACCTCATGCAGTGAGACAGTCCAACCCCCCACCCCTCCTCACCCCTCTCCCCCAGGTGGGATTATTATTGAGTGTAGGAGAGTCTGCGACCACAGGGAGGCGCTAACGCTCCACCGCAGCTCGGAGCATCCAGCCGTGTCGGAGGGATGTGATGCAGCAGCTATTTAAAGAAGCCGTCGTCCTGCGGCTGTCACTGAGGAATGCTGGGTAGAGACGCTGATCACACACACACACACACACACACACACACACACACACACACACACACACACACACACACACACACACACACACACACACACCAACATATGGCTGAACACATGTTGGATTCACATTCTGCACATACATGTTGAGGAGAGCAGCTCTGAGAACATGCGTGCATGCGGAGAGTTTGAACGTTGCAGGATTTAAAACACCGATACACTCCAGATTAAAACCTTCATGAGCTTCATTTAAACACTCTGTGATGATTCCTCCGTCCATCACATGTTACATGCGTGTTTTAAATCTCTGTTTGTGCTGCTGATAATGATGATGATAAAAAACTCAGTTTAAGATTTAACATTAATTTACAGAATATGGACGAAGCTGTCGTCAAAATAATGAGACGTCCAACTAACAACTATAAAGATAAAGGAGACATTTCATTGTTGTTTTATGTTAGTTAGGAGTTGCAACTAATAATTAGATTCATCGTTGACCAAATACCTCGATACTGTGACAATATTGTCGTTATGACATTTGGTGCTTTGACAAAATATTGTTCTAGTTTTGAGCAATAATCGTCAGTAATCTGGATGTCGTGATGTAACTAAAGAAAGTTACATCACTTTACTGTAACGCAGTGTTTAAAACCAGGTAAAGACGGCACTTAGACCATAATATGACATAAAAATATCAAAAATCCAGGATGATACCTGGTCTCATATCAGGATAGTCACATAAAATGAACATTAAATTCCCATTTTATGAAGGAAATCTGACAGTTTGAGAACATCGTCACGTTCAAACGGGAAAAAATGCAGTCGGCTCGATAAGTTGGTGGTTTGGTGTCAAAGAGCAGCAGACGAGCGGCTGTGATGTCACCTGTCGACCAGCAGACACGCTACAGAGGACTCGTCAATCACATCGCTGAGGACAACTTTTTATCACACTTTCATTTAAAAAAAAAACACCAAAACCACACGAGACTTTTCTCGTCTGCAGGTTTGGTGAAGCGATCGATGATTCTTTTGGCCGTAACGATCTCAGGAGTTCAAAAAACGTGGAACTGAACTGGGAGTCGAGCATCTGGAGGCTTCGACCTCGTTGGTCTCCGTCCAGAGGTCGCGCAGAGAGAAACAACTGAATTTATTACGACACCTCGCGCCCGCCCGCCAACAAAAATGAAATCATCCCGATTTCTGCGGCACTTTTCCAAGAGGACGGAGCAGGAGAACGTTTTCCCAGACTTCCACCCACCGAGAGGTTTTCATCCTCACGGAGGATCGATACTTCTCACCGTCCCACGTTGTTGTCCACTCACGACTTAAATTAAAAATTAAAGCTTGTTTTGTTGCCATGGCTGGCGACCATAACAGTTCAGCCCCCCCTCCCCCCTTTCTGCTTCATCTCTTTAACAAAACAAAAAAAGAGAAAGCAGCTCTGCGAGTGTAATTGGGAGTTTGCATGTGAGAGCTCGGGGCTGGCAGGGCGCTGGGAGTTTTCCCCCTTTTACCGGTAACAGGAGCCGCTTGATGCCAGCTCGCTAGACATTTTCCAGCCTCGCTCTCCGCCAACTGCCAAATCCCCCCCCCCCTCCCCCCCGACTCAACTCTGCTAGGGGGTGTGGGGTGTGTGTGTGTGTGTGTGTGGGGGGGGGGGTTGTCTGATTGTGTTTATTATGCTGCCACGGTCCGCGGCAGACGTGGTGGTTAAGAAAAAAATAAAAAATTATAATTTGTAAACCTAATTAAATCATCAAGAGAGCCACTAAAAATATCCCCAGGAGCTAATTAGAATCAAAAAGAGGGAAACTAATGCTGCAAACACGGGAGAGAAACCAGATAACACCTGCAGACTGGCTGCTAGCGGACACTTGGAGACGGCCGCAAAACATTCAGCACATCAGGAAATCTACTTTCTGTTGTTAAATGTGGTGACATGCTTCTTTCCAACAACTGACGCTGTATCGTACAAAGATTTTCCCTAACAACGCCTCGACTTCCATACCGGTTCCTGAACGACACCAGCTTCAGATTATGGGACTAATTTTTTGTTTTCATGCAGTTTAGAGGGGGAGAGTACAACACAGGTTCGTCTTTTTATAGCTGGTTTACCGATGTTCCCTGAACGCCTCACATGCTCACACTTCCTCCGCGGGTACGAGGTCACACATTAGTTTGGAAAGAGTCCAAAGAGGCGTTTTAATGTCGAAAATATTTCAGTTGGAAAAGTGATTTTATCTAAAAAAAATAAAAACATGTTTTCACAGATATTGACTGAATAACTGAACGTGACTTTAATGATTCCTGTTTCCGAATGTACGTGGACAACCGGACAAGGAGAGGAGTCCATCAGGAGTTCGTAGACAGACGCTAACTGTCGACACACGAAGGCACCAACATTTAGGAGTGTTTCTGAAGTGAACGCCTTGTTGGGTTTAATAAACGTGTTGTGTAAAAGTTATACTTTACTTCCTTATAGTTACGTAACCTTCATCGCCGTGACAACAGTGAACAGAGTAGCTGGAAACGGGAAGCGAACAGCGGTCTCAAACATCACGTCTTCCTCCTAACGATGAAAAAAACCTCATTTTCTATATCTTCACTTCTCCGGGACGTCGGACTGTCGTTACGTACGCGACCACTAGAGGTCGCTTCGGTTTAACACGTAGCTGCGGCTCGTTTTCTTTGAAGTTGGACGGTCTGGAATAAACACAGACGGCAGAAACACTCCAACGAGTCTCATTAGCTCGTATTCAGTCTCGACGCACATTAAAGACCTTCATCGAGTACTTTTACTATATATATATATATAATAACATTATTTCTGTCGTGTATTTGGAGGGCAGCTGGTTGAAATGGAGGAAAAATCCCACATCAGACAACTTAATTAAACATTAAAGAGCAGATTGTGTTGGAGTTCAGTCCATTAACAACACACCGTAACACCATACGCACTGTAATTTGTAGGTCTGGTGTATTATTAAAAGACCAGAAGAGACATTTTCAATCCTAATTACCAGTTTTGAATGTTGATGTGAGGAATATTTTCAAGATGGAAACTCGCACTTGTGATCATTTAGCGTATAATTTCAACACGACATAAAATTTACTTGTGAATAAAATCAGATGTGACGGTTCTGTTTCGTGTCACAAAGATTTTAAAAGAGTGCAAGAACAGATTTATTTTACTGATGATTCAGATGTTTTGTTTAAAGAAGGCGTCACAATCAGCACCAAACAGCGTTAAATATCCGAGACAGTTGGATTCTTGTGTCTCAGAGGTTATTAGTGAGTCATAATAATTCTGACCACACATGCTGAATCCACATATTTAAGGTTGACTGCAAATGTTGGTCATAATCTTCCCCTGAAATAGATGATATTAGACTTTAAAACAGATTAACGAGGAGGAGTGCTACTGTTCTCACACCGTGAACACAAACGGAGGCTGAACACTGAGAAACTTTTAACAGGCGTGTAAAAGAAAGCCGGTTTATTTTGCTGAGATGGAGCTGCTGTTTTTATTTCCAGTGAATAATCATTTCTTCTCCTCGAAGGAAAAACACCCCAAAAACAAACTGCTGGGCCGACGTTCAGAGAAAACCTTCGCAGATTTATTTATTAGGGAAAATTTATCAAGCAGAAAATTTTTAAAAGTCTGGCTGTCGGCAAAGGAAAACGTCTGGCGAGGAGGGAGGAGAGACTCGACCCCCACAAACATACATGATGTAAGGAGGCGAATATCAAGCTACAGATGATACATTAATATGTGCAATATAAATAAATAAAGTGCAGCACTAATTAATTAACTATCTCGAAGTTTAATTCCAGGAATACTTCACATCTATTTCTATCAGGGTTGCGATGATATATAATATATAATTGAACGTTTAGGTTTTGCAATTCAATGTCACAATTTATTGTTATTTTTGTTTACTTTGTCTTAAACACTAGTTTCATCGTACACTTCTAGAGACTGTTTATATATCATGTCATGTTTAAAAAGATTGCACATCCTTTAATTACGTATTGTTATAAATCATTTAAATGAAGTTAATTAAGTACCGTTCTAATTAATTTAAAGATATTATTATTATTATTATTAAAGATTTGTTCTAAATTATTTAAATAATGTTCATTAAAGTACTGATGTAATAACAGACACGTGGTCGGACGACAACATTTAACATTTAGCCGTTACCCCAAAGTTGAACCGTTGCGATGACGTTAAACACGATGTTTTATTCACTGCGAGCGGGAAACCGGTGACCTTTGACCTCAAACAGTTCTGCTGGTTTACTTTGTTAACTCGCCGATGCTAACCGGCTAACTGGCTAGGTCTCGGACAGTTAGCTGTTGGCAGAAAGTTAAACGGTTACTGGTTGGAGACGATGTTAAACATGATGTTTCCATGGAAACTGGTGACGTTTGGCCACCGTTTAAAACAAACTAACTGCTTTCCGGTTTACTTCGTTCACTGACTGATGCTAATCTAATTCAGGAATCAATCGTGGCAAATTAAAAACAAATAATACAAAATACGAGAAGGCAATACAGAAGTCAGAGTTTTTTTCCAACTACTAAGTCCCGTCCTTCCCCACTAGAGGGCGTCTGTGAGCTACATAACGTGTATTGGTGGCAGATCGTTTACATTTCATCTGTAATAGAAATGAAACAAATATATGCCTATTAAATAAATCTCCTACAGTATAAATCTCTATCGTGTCTGGTTTTATCTTGATTTTGTCTTTAGTGGACACAAATCGTAAGAAACAATGTCAGCACAACTCAAATAAACCCCATTCAAAAGTCCCATCTGCAAATCGCATATTTTAAACCCACTGGCAGCCGAACAGTCCAACGCACCATCAACGTGTCTCACGGAGCGATCGGTCAGGAAAGAGTTATAGCGGCAAAATCAACAGTGCTCAAGTAGTTTCCCAAAAGGATGTTTGAGTTCGTTCAAACCACCAGGCAGCAAAATAAATCGCAGCTAATAAGCACTTTTCACTGGTAAATAAGTTCAATAAGAACTGAATGAACTTCTTCCTCTGGAGACTTTTTAAACACTTTCAGATCTGTGGATGTCACAGTTATTACAAACGTTGCAGGGGGTGGAGGATCTCCTCCTCCTCCTCCTCCTCCTCATCTTCCTCTCACTTTCTCTGCCTGCGGTTCAGATGGAATCACTTCCAGATGTGATGGCAGCAGCTGTATATACGAGTTGAAGGATGGTGCGGTGCGGAGGTGGAGGTGGCAGCGGAGGGGGGTCCTGTGAGCTCGGTGCCAGCGTCGGTCCATGCCTTTTTTTTTTTCCACCGCAGACGCCAACTTTAACGCAATGAATAAAAAATTTAAAAAAAAAAACAACAAAACAAGGAAATAAAACAAAAGACTTCATCACATCAACACGTTCAAAGTTCAACCCGCTCGTTACGGCGAGAACCGAACCGACGTCAGGACGAGGTCCTGCATGCAGCCTGCAGGCTTCACTGGGACAAACTAAAAAAACAAAGCTGTAAAGCTGCAGCCCTCTCCTGGGTTTCCACCACTATTTACTCCTCAGCAGCCATTGTTTTCACTTTAATGATGCCAAGAGAACAAGAGGCATGAAGCAAGAACAGGATCTGCAGTCCAGACGCTGAGAAACGGGCCGCTGGATCCTGGATCCCTTCGCCTCGTCTTCTCCGGGCCAACTCCGCTTTTACAACACGGGGATCAAAAAGCACTCGTCGTTCTGTGTGAAACTGAAGCCCGCCGGCAAATCATCTACGCTGACACGAGGTTCTGAATGAAATCACATTAAAGGCTGTTTTGGGAGGAAACAGCGGACATAAATAACGAGGAGAAAAAGCCCGTTTCATCTCCGCGGCAGAAAATCACAGACGAGGCTTCAGGATACACGTCGGCGCACTTTGCTGTTTGGTTGCCGCAGGAAACCGGAGCGGTTCTGCTTTGAGTCTGAACTTTCCAGCCTCCTTCACAGATAATGAAGTTAACTACGTTTTTAGGAGCAGGTTTTGAAACATCCTGTCCTGTTCGACTCGGGTTGCAGCGCCAACCACAGACTGTAAATAAAAGAGTTCGTAGCTTCCAGGTCTGAAAAAATGAGGCCTTCAGCTGCAATACCAGCGAGTGCCACTAGAGGTCGGCTCCAAAAAGCCTCCGGCTCCATAGACTCCCATTCAACTTCTCTCATCAAATCCAAAGTGAATAAAATGTGTCCATCAGTTATCTCGGTGTTGTTAGCTAAAGTCACTCCTTCTTCTTAGTTTTCTGGAGGTCCATCTGAAAATAATCCCTCATTCATTAGAAAAGAAGATTCAAAAAGACCTGTTTTTGGGGGCGTGTCTGTTTGATTGACAGGCCTGTGGTGCAGTCAGGTTACAGCTATCGGTGGGCGGGACGTAGTATCGTCAGGTTTCCGATCAGATCGGTCAGATCCACCGCTGGCTCCTCCCCCAGCTCGTCCAAATATGGTCACTTCCAAACTGAGCTTTGACATCGTGTTCATATCATCCTCTTTCCGAGACGATGAACAGTAACTGACCTGCAGCAACATGTGCAGCTGCTTCAATCTTATTCCGACTCGTAATAGTTTTTGCGCATTTATTTGGTCACCTGAGGACAAACACTGGATTCTGAATCTCACCTACAGAGCTTTGGCTCGGACGTTTGTCCAACCGATGGAAACAGACCAACTACTGATCTTACAAAACAGACTTTTACAGTTAATTCTGGCAAAATCTGTTCAGAAAAATCAAGAAACTTCACAGTTACTTCAGTTTTCTAAACTCTGTGGGTTTGGATGTAAATCAGCTGGTTCCCAGAAGCAGTAGCCATTTTGAAATTGGGAATCAGAGTAAAATAAAGGAGCCAGTAAAGCTGACGAGGCGTCGGTTTGGCCTCGTTCAGCGCCGCGGTGGAAACACACACAGTTTTTCTATTCTTGACCGGTCGGAGGCTGAAAGGTCGCGGCTACCGCAGAGAGAGTGTGGAGTTAACGGCCCGTTTCAACCACAGCTGATGTCATGTGATCTGAGGAGTCATAAATACTGGAACACATGGCAGGAGGGCCATTCGTCCCTGCTGCTGGACTGAAGGCTCTTCTGGGGGCCGATCAACAGGAAGTTACCCAACGAGTGTTTTATGTCACGCACAGGAGATATCCCGCTCCGTCGGGTGGAACCAGAACCAGAACCAGAATCAGAACCAGAACAAGAACCAGAATCGGAACCAGAACCAGTTTAACAGGACTTTAAAGAGGCTGTGAGCGACTGCAGGTTAGCAGGATCCCGCTGGGTCGGATCAGAATCAGATGTTCCAGAACCTCCTGACCCGAACCTGTCTGAGACACCCGACACCCCTGGAAGGGAGCGCCGGCTAGGACAGACGGCCCAGAGCGCTCCTCCACCGCTCCTCCACCGCTCCTCCACCCCTCCTCCACCGCTCCTCCACCCCTCCATCCCTCCTCCACCGCTCCTCCATCCCTCCTCCACCCTAACCCAAATGTTGTGCTGCAACATTCCAGGAATCCATCTTTTAGTCAGAGTTTTCATACAGAGAAACTCAACAGCTCCAGAATAACATCACAAATCACCAACTGACAAACAGAAACTTGATGAAATGAAATCTTTGATTCAAAATGATGTTCCAGGTTTTGTCTCCTAACCTCCTAAAAACCCTCCTCTTCTTCTTCTGTCCTGGAAATCCGTCACACACACTATAAGCCGATGATTCAAACACACACCGCCCACACACACACACACACACACACACACACACACACACACACACACACACACACACACACACACACACACACCTCTCTTTCCACCGCAGCTCGTATTCATCTCCTCCACCCGGATCGATCTCCTCCTGATGGAGTCTGAATGTTCACGTCCTTTAAATTCAGTTTTGGTGGACGGCACTAAGGACTACATTACCCATGAGCCTCGGCTGGTTTTGTTAGAGAATCTAGAGACTAGCTGAGGAAAAGTACAATCTTTAGAGAGTATTCAATTCTGTGGTTGGATAGTTGTTACTGAAATGCATCCTGGGAGTTGTAGTTGACTTTCAAAGAAAAAGCTGTTTTTCTAACTAGTAATCCAACCAGGAAACATGTCGAACTTTAAACCTCCGAAGCCCCGAACACTTGACTCCTCGTAACTCGGCCTCCCGACTTTATGATGAATAATACTCACACACATCTCTGTGATTCTAATATCAAAGCTTTTTGGCAGCCGGCCCCCTTGTGGCTGTTAGCGGCAGCGCGTCTGAAGAACCCTCTGGAATAGAAATGTGCCACATCTCACGCTCTGCATGTGTTTGCCGACCGTCGGCCTCTTCGGACTGGAAAACACGTGATTTCTGCCGATCTGCCGGGAAACCGTCCCGCGAAGTGAATCTGAGGCGCCGCCAGAGCTCATCAGGAGACGAGCAGCACGCGTTCTTCACGTGTCCGTCCTCAGGTCGTCTCCGAGGTCATCGCGGCGCCTCTGCTGCACACGTGCAGGCCGCATGGCGAATACTTTCCATCAGTTTGTGTAAGCGCCGATAAACACATTATGTCTAATCATAAGAGTATTTCATGTTGCAGCGTTTTGCAGCCGGTTGTTCCCATGCTTGCGTTTCAGAGCCCGGAGGAGGCCTGCATCTCATTTCTCCGTGTTTATGGCAGATCTAAATTATGGTATCGAGTTCGCCCCGAACGCAACCCGCTGCCAACTGTCATGGCCGAAACCCTCCCAAATACAGGCCACTTCTTTTCTTTTTCTTTTTTTGGTCTCTGGGAAGTAGCGTAACTCAATCCGTCCCCTGAAGTTCGGCTTGATTTTGTCGGTACGGGGAGAGAGAGAGCAGACGGATCTGAGAAAACAAACACAGACCTGCAGAACAAAGTTGGTGCTGCTTTTTTTTTTTTTTTTTTTAAGCTTCTTCCCCAAATTGTAAGCAGAGCAAGTGCTGCCGGCGGTGCCACGATCGGTCAATGGAGCCCAGCTGATGAGCACAGGAGGGACTTCAGGCTGCAACAGTCTGAATGTGTGCAGCTTTATTCAGTTCACCACGACAACGGAGGGATGTCGTACATCTCCGAGCTTCTGTAAATCTATACCTGCTCCTAGGTTGTGCCATTTCAGTGGAGTGTGCAGTACGCAGTTTGTCCAACAGATGGCGGTGTCACAGAGGTCAGGACTTCGTTCAGAGGAATCTGTTCTCCATCACTGCTGCTGACAAGAAGCTCCTCCAACAGGAGGGAAGTGAAAATACTCCAGGATGAACATGGAGAGGTCGTTCAGTTCAATATTCTAGAAAATGTTGAAAAATAAACATTAAATGGTGAAAAATATATGATAAAGGTTAAACTAAGGATGGTCGTCTTTTCATGATCTTAAACAGTCCTTCTAGTAAAATTGTGCAATTGTAATAATTAGGAATCTCCTCAATATTTGCAGAGGTTGGCAATTTTGCAAAATTCCCCAAAATTTATCCTCCAAAAGAAGAAAGGCGTCAATCAAAACGAACTCCTAATTTATAGTCGGCAGCTCTTCAACTTTAAAGCATGTCACATGACGGCTGACCGGAAAACGGTTTATGGGAAATACGGTCTTATTATGGGAATGAGGAGTACTGGGTTAAATTAGTTTCTAAGCTACAAAATTTAAATATATATATATATATATATATAAGAATGATTATTATGAAAACAAAAAATCTACTCTACAAATTATATCGCAGTTTTTGGAGAAAAGCTGCTGCAAAATCAAACATTTTTGATTGCAACAATCACCAAACAAAACCACCTCAAGAAATCCTTTTATAAAATAAATAAAATTATAAAAGAGCCTTTTATAATTATGTAGGTTCAGTACATTATTTATACTTTACACATTATTATTGACTGGATGTGTTGAATATAATGTCAGAAACATGCGGCTGATCGTTGGCTGTTCTACAGTTTTCCTTTATTCCTGAAGAATTTTACATTTTGAGGTTTGAGGCTTTAGTCCAATGCGCACACGCACACACACACACACACACACACACACACGCACACGCACACGCACACACACACACACACACACACACACACACACACACACACACACACACACACACACACACACACACACACACACACACACACACACACACACACACACACACGGAGCTGTGTACAGTTGATGTTATTGTAAACGTGTCAGTGGACAGTTGACAACATGGCTCAGCGTTCACTTTTACAAACTCAGGCATGAGTGGACTCGTGGACCCAGAGACGTATAAACACGACTACATGCGGGGGTCTGTGTGTGTGTGTGTGTGTGTGTGTGTGTGTGTGTGTGTGTGTGTGTGTGTGTGTGTGTGTGTGTGTGTGTGTGTGTGTGTGTGTGTGTGTGTGTGTGTGTGTGTGTGTGTGCGTGTGCAGTTACACACGTATGCGCTGGTTTGGTGTGTCTGCGTGTACACTGGACGTGTGCCCTCCTTTCTGTTGTCTGTGGATGGAAATCAAAGGGACAGCGAGCGGAGCCCGAGGGCCGCGCTGCACTGAACCATCAGCTGGCAGGATGGGAAGCGACTGCATAATGAGACATAGAGGCGGCGGTGAGGGGCGGAGGGGAGGGGGGAGGAGGAGGAAGGGGGGATGACGTGATGGAGGGAGGAGGAAGATGGAGCGAGAGAAAGACAAGGACAAAAAGCAGCGCAGGAGTGAATGAGGTCAGAGGTCAGAGGTCAGACCGGCCTCATTTCCGAACGCGAGACGTTTAAAACCGACGTCTTTGCAGCGCTGGTGTGTTGGGGGTGGAGGACGGGTGGTGGTGGGGGGGGGGGCAGGGGGTGGAGAGGGGGGGTGGAGGAGGAGGAGTACTGCTGTTGGAAACACTGAAACTGTAACAGTCAGGAAATGAGCTGGAAAACCGAAACAAGCAAAAAAAAAAAAAAAAAGGCTTAAAAACATTTACGCCTGTGAATATCAAATATATTGTTTCATGCTGCTTTAACATTTTCAGAAACAGATCCTTTAACATTTGTAGCTCCAATAATGTCATCATCCAAGTCAGGGATTCCCAAACTGTGGGTCGTGTACCCCCTGGTGGTACGTGAGCACCTTGCAGTGAGGCCTCCAACTCGCCACAAAAGGTCATCTAATTTCACATCAGAGTTATGACATCATTTAAATATTTTAGACATAAAATGTGCTGAGACACATCAGTGATGTCACGTCTAACCTGTCATAACATAATATACTTAGTTATAATATTATAGCGTCTACATCGTATTATTGGAATGTTGTTAACATGTTATTTAAACTACTTTACATTCTGTCATAAATTCAAATTTACAGCTCTCCATTTAATTTTTATGAGTAAATGAAATCAATTATTTCACTTTTTAAACTCTTTAATTCAATTCCAGCAGTCGGATAAATGCCGTGCAATTAAAAGTAAAACATTTGACGTGTTGCAGAGTAGAAGTATGAAAATTAAAGTACTCTAATAAAGTACGGTCCTTGAGCAAAAAGTATTTAGTTACTTTCCACCAGCAGTAAACATGAATTTACTTTTATTACAGGATGAATTCAAAATGTATCTAAAGAAGCTTTTTATAAGTGATGTCACTGCTTTTATTTCCCACGTTAGATAATCAACAACAGCTGAGCAGAGTGTGTGTGTGTGTGTGTGTGTGTGTGTGTGTGTGTGTGTGTGTGTGTGTGTGTGTGTGTGTGTGTGTGTGTGTGTGTGTGTGTGTGTGTGTGTGTGTGTGTGTGTGTGTGTGCGTGTGTTAACTTGTGAGGACCGAGACGTCTTCAGGACATTGCGTGAAGACTTTTAAACGTCTGTCTTTCTGTCCGACTGCAGTTTCACTGAAATTCGCCGAGCTGGCTTCTTTCCACCTTTTTGACTTGTTGCTTTTTTTTCTAAAACTGTCTCTGCGGTATTAAATGAGTATAAAACCAGAAACATGGGAAAACATTGTGGCACTGCCAGGTGAATTGCCCCCCGTCCCCCCATGTCCCTCCGTCCCTCCGTCCCCCCTCACCCCCCGCCCCCCCAGCGCCTGGCTGCCGGGCCCGGCGCTGCGGCTGCACTTCATTAACTATCTCCCCTCTACCTTTCCCTGACAAATTCAATAAATGTTCATCTGGTTCTAATTAGGCCCTCGTTAGCGGTAATTGGCTCGGTATTTACTAACAGCATTACTCAACACTGGCTGGCGCGGGCCGGGCCGGTCTGATCCGAGCCAGGCTACACTCAGCCTTCTGGGCTTGTTAGTTACCTGCCAATCGTCTTGCGCCCTGCAGAAACCTGCTATCTCCAAAAAGGTCGACTTTCCACATCTTGGAAAAACCCCAACGCACGGTGGTTCCCTCCTCCAGCTTTTTTCCAGGCACCGCATTTGTTTTTCACGTTAAATAGTTTTCATTACAATACTTGCATTTCGTCCCAGGACTCTTAAAAGTGATTTACTTCCACCGCCGTCTTCAGTTGGACAGAAGTTACAAACGGATGTACGCTAACAAGCGTCGTCAAAAATCTGCCAAACTTTTACTCTTTAGTTCTGGTGAGGAACAAGCCGGAACTTCACTGTCAATCCGTTTTACGGCTTCCAGCATGAAGCAGCACATGTTTCAGTCCCACGGCTTAACGATGCAAAGGGTGATCGATAAGTTCAGAGTCCAGAGTCCCTGAATGCAGCACGGTGATGCACACGGAGCAGCAGGACGCTTCGTGAAGTATTTCAAGTGTCGTCTGTTGATCAACACGTTAACGTGACCACATTTGTGATTTCACCGCGGACCTGAAACTGGAGCAGAGAAACATCACGCCTGCTTACAGTCGAGTGTCCCTGAGCCCAAGCAGTGATTTCCACAAAAATCTGAGACAAAGGGACAAAGACAAAAAACGATATTGGATGGCGGCACTGCTTTTTAACAGCCTTGATTCTGCACTGGAAATCACTGCATGGGCTCAGGAACACTGGTCTGTTTCTCAGCTCCAGTTTCAGGTCCGAAGCACAAATGTTCAAGTAAAAGTGTAAAAGTTTTGGGCTTTAAAAGTTTCGGCGTGAGGATGACTTCAGACTGCAGTAAACAAAAAAAAGTGCACAAAAGTTTTTCAAGCTGTTTGGTGGTTCGTTCCTTCCGAGCATCTCGGAGAACCGGCCACAAGTTTAGATTTAGTCTCCGTTGTGTTTTTGAGTCCTGAAAACACTTCATGTTGGACAAGAATCTAAAACATCGAACAGGGAATAAACCTTCGCACGGAGGTGTGTTTGTGGAACCGAAACATGTTTTTGTAAACTACTGACGTAGACATTGGAGGGGCGGATTAGCGCTCAGGACATTACCACATGTTTCTACAGGCTGTGTTGGAGATACGAGGTTTCTGCCTGCCGTGAGTCCACTCCGCCTCGCCGAGCGTGGGCGAACGCTGCAGGTTCTCTGGCGCAAGATTTGATGGTTCAATTCTAACATTTCACTGGCGAGAGAAAATATTTTCACAGGGAGGAGAGGGTACTCCGTCCGGAGCTGTTAAAGGCAGCGAGAGGATGAACTCCTGATGTGTTTTAAAAAAGGATTACTGCCTTTTCACACACTGGTGGGGGAGTTAAACCATCAGAAAATAAAAAGGCGGCTTTGAATAGGAAAAAAAGAAAAACAGTTGAGTTGGTAAAAAAAATAAGCTTTAAGTCCTGAATCAGTCAAGTTATTTAAACACGGTACCAAAGATTGATATTAAACATGATGTATAATGCTTCCAGTAGTTTCCAAAAACAGCTGCTCTAACAGACGGAAATAGTGAATTTGTCAGGAACTATTTTTAGAGGCGGATTAATTTTACATTTGGTACTCTAGTTGAATATTTGTGGCACGAGACGGTGTGATGTGAGATTCAGTCCAAATAAACCACAAAGCGTGTAATACACCCTTCAGGGTCCATAAAGGAAGTCGTGTGACAGTTGAAATTTATTTAAATCTCCAATCCTAAAATCCAATCGTCTCTAAATTTCATGTTATAAAAATAAAAGAGCCAATAAAAATAAATCGAATAGTCAAAGTTGTCATTTTGATCTGCTGCCGTTTGCCCTGTTAAAGTTACCACATTCCACCTTCGTACACTTCCTGGATCTTTTTCAAATTAAAAGCCCTCAACTATTTTAGTAGACAGAAACCCCTTCATTTCTTAACAAGGCTTTTATTTTGAAACATTTGCGAGAACACTTCAGACGAGTAAAACGGAACATTTGTGGAAAATTCGTGACTCTTTTGTTGACTTAAATTAAAGTGAATTAAATCCAGGCTAATTATTGAGTGTTGTGGTGACGGAGGTCATGTGGCCAAGTACAAAGATCGATAGAGTCCGAGTCGAGAGGCGGTCGGAGATGGTTGGACAGAACAAACACGGGACGGTTACCGAGACGACCGACGTTCGAGTTCGTGAGAAAGCTAAAGTCAACGTAGATTTAAGTTACAAACATAACATAAAATGTAACGTTACTTATTTCAACTCAAACCACGATCTTTTCCTCACGTTAACCAGGTGGTTTCTGGCACCTAAACTGAAGGATCTTTACGTTTCACGCCGAGACACAACGTGACACTGACACGGTGCCCTCTAGTGGACCGATGGGTGTATTACACGCGTCGGCATGATATTCACGTGTTTTTAATGGACGTCTGCGTCAGGACTTGTCAGCAGGATGCGGTCCGTGTTATCCTGTAAAACAACACGACCTGAGTCACCTCCAACAGGAAAAACTCCTAATCAGCTCTGAGGACATGTTGAAGCGTTCAGCAGAGCGATCGCACGTGAAGAGAAGTCGATGCGTCGCGCGCCGACTCATCAAACGGCATCGAGAATGTCAGTGATGGAGCGTTAAGGAGAAACAGAGGCGGACCAACTCCAACAGACGAGGAAGCACCATTTTCTAATAGAAATGTGAGCGGCTGGTGAAAATCAGGCGTTTTGCTCCCAGTCTTCCTTTTTTTCTGCTCTGCGAGCAATTATTGCATTTAAAGGCTCTGTCAATCACAGAGAAGTCAGAGGGTTTGACCAAAGAGCACCTGTCTCCAGAGCTCCGCCCACAAAACTGACAGCTTCAACACTTCGTCCGAAAGCGCCGCTTCCAGGAACCCTGCGTTGGAAATAAATGATGACACATGGCGGGCGGACCAGGTCCAAGTCAGGGTTGTTGTTTTGTTTTTTTCAAACATACATTTTTTTTCCTCCCCTTTTTTTTTCTCTGGCAACCGAGCGACTTTTCTCTGGTATGTGAGGAGGGGAGGAAGGAGGAGGAGGAGGAGGAGGAGGAAGGTCTGCTCTGCACATGTCGCTCTTTCACAAACTTTTTATAAGCTCGGCCGACCGAAGAGAAAGAAAGAGATTCAAAAGAAACGAGAGGAGAAGGAGAAGAAGAAGAGACGAAGCGAGAATCTGCAGAATGTATCGGAGAAGAAGAAGGAGGAGGAGGAGGAGGAAGAGGAGGAGGAGGAGAGGCTC
>NW_027210872.1:167500-242500 GCF_029030835.1 Brachyistius frenatus
CAACCTAACGCTAACCCACAATACCTCCTGTTAGCATGATACATCGTGTTCAGGTTGCATGATGTGCAGGAACACAATCCTGCAACCGAGCAACAACAACATGGACGCCGTTGGTAAAGAATGATTTTAACATATTTCTGAGCTCCTCTGCTCACCAGCAACACAGAGCAGAAGTACCGAGCCAACAGCTCGAGGGTTGAACACACACACACATTATTCTGACCTATTTTTAAATGCCACAACAAAAAACTGGGAGAAGCTGAAGGGGGCGGGAGGGTGGGGGGGGTGGAGATAAAAGACTGGAGATAAAGGGGAATTAAGAAGAAATATGCCATCTTAATCAGACTCAGGCCGGCTGTCAGCTGCAGGATCGGGTGTTCACGTCTTTGTTTTTGGTTCCTCGTACGATCCATTACTGCCGCTGCGCTCTCGGTAATCCATCTCTGACAGACCTCTCATAGCGCAGGGCTGTTTTTAAGACGTGAACGCTGAGACTGAGGGCAAAATAACAGATTAACAACCCTAATTTGTCCTGAGGTTTTAATGGGCAAAATTATACGCAACCCTCCCCCCCTCCCCCCCTTCTTCTATCAATCTCCGCGTCTCCGCGGTCGGTTTGAATTCACGTTTATGGGGGCAGCCATGTGCTTTCAATTTCTCCTGCGGACTAATAAAGGCCCATTTCAGAAATAAAGGGGCATTTTGATTGGCCGATTTTTTTTTTTTCTTTCTTTTTAAAAAAAAACCTGAGGTCTGCAGAGCGGGGATGTTTGACAGTTACAAACGCTGCTCTGGCAGGTTCACGTTTCTTCCAAGAGGATTGATTCTTTAAAGTGACGCAAATGTGGACAACACACACACACACACACACACACACACACACACACACACACACACACACACACACACACACACACACACACACACACACACACACACACACACACACACACACACACACACACAGAGAGTGCCGTAACCTGGACTCAATAATCCAGACTGCTCTATTAAGATGAGAGGACCAACATTGTCAGAAAAACTTAACGTACGAACTGCAGTAGCAACGAGAAGTCGACAAACTTCAACGTTTTCCGTCAGAACGAGGACGTCTCTCAGACCGTTATGTCTCCGCTCGGCGGTGAAAATCAGTTGTTTCCGTTTGTTATAGTTTGAGCGTCTGAGCTGTAAATACTTGCAGCACCGCTGACGGAAATCCGATATAGAAAGAAAACAAAAAAACCTGCTCACACCGCACAGAGGGAGTTTTAAGGTTTTTGTGCCATAAATTCTCAGTTGCTGATTGGACCATGAATCAGTTTACTCACCTGGACCAGATTTAGTTTAAATTAACGGCTGTTTTTATTCCACATATTCAATATGATATCCATCAATAACAACCACAACAACTTAAAGCCAGATGATCTTCTTGGATTCACATAGAAAATGTCAAAAGCTCCAAAATAACATTGAATCTAAAAAATATATATTTTTCCGAATACGCGTTAATTATTGCGATCGTAAGATGTGGATTTCCTGGATGAACTGAAACACGCTTTACGTTCTTGAAGACCTCTCGTCCAAAAGGATTCTTCAGATCTAATTTACCACAGAGAAATTATTGATGAAATGTTTTTCAGTATTTTGTCAAGAATATCATCACAGAAATACCCTGAAATATTATTTAATTTGATTTAAAATAACTTGACCTTTGACCTCAAACAAAGCTCAGACATGATCATATCCGAACATGTAAAACCCCGCAGCGGTCGCTGAGCAGTAATCAGCGGTCTGAAATCAAAGAAAGAAATGGCGGTTTGCTCCTTTAAAGGATGTTGTGCAGGTCTGCAGCGCGTCGGCTGTAATTCAAACGGCCAGCGTGAGCAGCGGCCTCGTTCCCGTTTCCCCGTCGGCCTCCCGGACGGAGCCGCCGTCGAGGTCGCCTCCCGGTCGGCAGCGTGACTCATCCTTTCATCCCGTCGGTGGAAAACTTCAAAAGGAGAAGCCGGCCGCTCTCCGTAACGACACGACACTTCGCAGGAAAACACGTCTTCGCTCGGAGAATAACGAGCTTTCACAGCACTTCAAAGCTGCATTTTATCTGCTCGGTTTACTGCTGAAAGGAAAATCAACACGAAGCCGGAGAGTTTCTCCGCGATTAAAACGTCACACCTGCACCACTGAAAAATGGATTCATGTCCTCCAGAAGCAGAGCGACACGATTTACCTCAGCAGCAGTTGGAGAAAAATCATTTTTATACCACAGAAACTTCAGCAGCATATTTACTGTACTTCTAAACTACAATCAAACAGACACGCCCCCAAAAACAGGTCTTCTTGAATCTTCTTTTCTAATGAATGAGGGATTATTTTCAGATGGACCTCCAGAAAACTAAGAAGAAGGAGTGACTTTAGCTAACAACACCGAGATAACTGATGGACACATTTTATTCACTTTGGATTTGATGAGAGAAGTTGAATGGGAGTCTATGGAGCCGGAGGCTTTTTGGAGCCGACCTCTAGTGGCACTCGCTGGTATTGCAGCTTCGAGGCCAGTCTATGACTGCACACCAGGCAGACCAATCAAACAGACATGCCCACCAAACACAGCTGTGTTTGAGGCCTAATAAATCAAATCACAAAAAACACAAATATTACAAGAGATAAAAAAAGATCTTTTCTTTTTATTATAAACATATTTATGCCTCTGCAACGTACAAATGAGAGGATCTTGAGCTCGGCCAATACATTTGCAAGTTTGTGGAGAAATATTTCCTCCAGATTCTGTTTGAAAAGCCTTAAATGAGAGGAGTGAGCACTCTCCGTTTCCCAGAATGCATCAGGAGCGAGATGATTCGATCTGTTCCTGCTGGAGGTTCATATTTCACATCATTTGATCTTTTCCCCTCCACATTCATTCAGCGTTATTCTAACCAGCAGCCTCCGTCCACAGCTCTGTCCTTCACTAAACGGGGAGCAGGGTAATTGCAGCGAGCACCTCCAGAGTTATATCAGACCCATAATGCACCTGGCAGAGCTCCCAGAATCCATTACTGCGGCACAGAGCCAGAGAGAGCAGAGCCTCTAAAAATATTCCTGCTTTTGCAGGCTTCCTTTAATTTATTCATCCGTCTCCTTTTTTTTGTCGGATTCTGTCTTTGTGAGAAACTTTTCTGCTGTTTGGTCGTCAAAAGGAAAAAACTCAGATGATGTTTGTGTCGACAAAACTGCAGAAATAAAAAGGTGAAAGGAAGAATTCCTGCTGCGCCCGGTTCACAGCGATACTCCTGATGCAGATGAAATGTTTTAGGACAACTTTTCCACCAGGAAACTTTAAAGGATGCTGACATGCTGATGTTGATCAATTCAGAGCGTTTCAGCTGTAAATTAGCAGGAAATACAAACATGAGGTCAGAATGAGTTTTTTGGGGAAATGTAGGATTTTTTATGACTTGAGTCAGAGTCCTTATTATCATGTAGGTGGGTTCATAATGTGGAAATAGGATCGCAGTATGCACGAGAGACGAAGTGACAGAGTTTGACTCATGCAGTTTCTGTTGCCACATCATCATCATCATCATCATCATCATCATCTTCATCTTCCCAAACACACCTACCTAGTCATTACCAGAGAGCCGAGACAAGCTCAGACACCTCAGCAGGCCGACATCACAGACCAACTCACACAAACACCTCACAGCTGCTTCTGGGTTTTCGTCACAGACGAGTGTTTGTGGCGAGCTCTTCCTCTCATCGCAATCAAACCGCCACCGGATGACAACGTTTAATCTGGACGATCAAAGAGAGAACACGTCCTTACCTGTTCGAACTCTCGGAGGCTGTGCATCTGTAGCGGCGGGCCTTTGTCTGTTTCATCACACGAGAAATCTGCAGACAAAAAAAAGGAGGATGTAAACGGATCAAACCAAACAACCGATGACTTTGGACGTTCTTTGTAGGTTTGAATTCAGTATTTCTACATTGTGGTGTTGCTGCTTTAGATGATTTTAAATCTTTGTCCTCTGCAGATTTCTGTAATTTGAGCTATAACATGACACCGAGTTATTGATTCTTATTAAAAGTGGTGTTCAGTAATATGAACCTCGGAGGGGCGTCGGCCTGACGCTCATTAATAATAAATGCATCCGACTGTTGACTGGATGGGAGTCACACGGGACAACATTAAGTTCGGAGCGGTTTGGAGCAGGAAGTGACCATATTTGGACGAGCTGGGGGAGGAGCCAGCGGTGGATCTGACCGATCTGATTGGAAACCTGACGATACTACGTCCCGCCCACCGATAGCTGTAACCTGACTGCACCACAGGCCTGTCAATCAAACAGACACGCTCACAAAAACAGATGAGAGAAGTTGAATGGGAGTCTATGGAGGCTTTTTGGAGTCGACCTCTAGTGGCACTCGCTGGTATTGCAGCTGAAGACACTTCTGGATCGGTTTTTCAGACCCAGAAGCTACGAACAATTTTATATACGGTAAATTATTAAACCATATAATGTGAGCTGTAGTTATTTGTTTTTATTCACTTGAACTTTGATACTTTATATATTTTTGTCTTGATTTATTGCTAACAGCAACTATCGAAGCAACACGACCGGCTCCATAAAAATAACAAAAAGTTCGGTCCCCATCTCTTCACCTTCAGCCAATTTCAACCCAGTGACCAACTAATGGGAAGGAAGCTGTTCTAAAAACCACCGAACCTCCAGCTGAGGCCGTCGCCAGCGGCTTCATCGCCTCAAACCGCCTCCGTCGCTTTGGAAACAAATTTTTCCGGTGAGCGTTCTCACAGATGAAATTACGTCCGAGGAAACAGATGCAGCTGGAAACAAAGCTTGTTGCCGTTGTGTTTGTTGTAATTTTTTTTTTTTACCTCAAGGCGAAGTTAAGAATTCAGTACCATATTTAGTTTTCTTCAAACTCATTTTCACAGCTTTTGACCATTTGACTTGGTCTTCATCAGCAGGCGAAGCTGCCTTTTGGTGCCTTTTACTTGCAGATACATTTTGAGACTTTTATGATTGAACGTCCTTTAAAAAATGTTGAAAAAATCTCGAGTTAGAAGCGGTTTAGTTGACCAATTTATTCCCACTGGAAGATGTGGGAGCAGAAACACAGAACAGGTTTGTCTTGTAGTTCACGTTTAATGCAAATTAAAGCATCTCATCTGTAAACTGCGGTTTAAATTTCCTCATAAAATGCTACTTAGAGCGAAGTTGTTCCACCGTTACAAAGAGTCATCAGTCTAACGGGTCGCGGCTGTCGGAGCTCCGTCTCAGAGATGTTGTGATCCGCCCTCAGCTCGTTATAAAGCCATTAAACCGGGATGTATACGGGCTGTGTGTCCACACGGTGTATTGTCGTCCAGCTGAAAGTCTTCCAGGAGGTCTTAAGACGTCCCAAAGCCAAACTTCTCCTCTCCGAGAGGCCGGGAGCGTTCCCAGAAACCTCCGCTCGGGACGCAGATCTGTGCAGCAGTTTGGGTTTTTTAGAAAAAGCCTGCCGGGATCCCGAGGGGTGTAATCAAGCCGGCTTTGGCCGAGTTCAGGTTCCTGACGGTTCTTTAAAACTGAGGCACATTAAACATTATTATAAAAAAGCTGCTCTGTAGCATGAAGGCAGAAGGTATTCTGGACGGAGTCCCGAGGCGGCCGGCCAGCGGACAAATTATCACACAACTCCGATACGAGTGACGAGCACACAAACACTCACATTATGTTTTACTGTGTTTGTGAGGACCTCCAGAAACTCCAGATATAATAAACACCAAAATCAAAGGAGGTGGAACAAAAAGCACCAGATGGAAAAACAAAAACACGCGGCGAGCAGATTGAGGCTAAAATCCGAGAAACAAAAGTCAAAAACAGGCGAGAAAAAAGATGTTAAGCGTGACGTAAAGGACAAGAAACGAACGTGGAGAAGGACGTGGACTTACTCAAGAACAGGAGAGAAGCACACAGTGTTAAATACAACCAGGGAGAGGAGAACAACGAGGGACAGGTGAAACTAATCCGTGTGGGATTATCAATCACAAAGGCGGGAAAGAGAAGTAGCAGAAAGGAAGAGATGTTTGATTCATCTGTAAATGAGCAATCATAATTAACACGTGGGTTTAACAGATGAGATAAAACATGATGATTTGTTTGATTTACAGGTTTTGATAGGTGTTGTTTTTTAGAGGCAGGCTATCCGGTCCTCCTGCTGCCAGTCTTGATGCTGAGCTAGGCTAGCTACTCCCATTCTGGATGTGACACAGTCATGAGATTAGAAATATTAAACTATTCCCTTGAAGATCAGGGCTGCAGCCGTTATCGCAAATCACCAATTCAGGTATACACATTATCGGATATTAGAACGGATCAAATTATGAATAAAAACATCCTTAAATTCACACTTTCATTAAAAACAACATCTGTATACATAAAGTAAGGATATAAATCAACAGTTTCCAGATGATTCAATGAACTGTGGATTCTTAGGAAGCATCATTGACAGAAAAAGTTTCTAATTATATATTTTTTTTAAAGTGAAATCAATTCAACTAGTACCGTTTAAATTGATGAATTCTCATTTATTGCCATCTGACCAGGTCGGCTGAGGGTGAAAAAACAAAACAAAACAAAAACAAAAGCCTAGTTGTGTAGGTCAAGAAGTGCATCATGGGAAATGATGGGACCAGCTCAATAAAATCAGCATAAATAACAGTTTTACCTCCTTCTGACTGTAACCAAACATCCAAGATTTAAAATGACCTCTTATAGTGGACCTCAAAGACAGAACAACACGCGCACACACACACACACACACACACACACACACACACACACACACACACACACACACACACACACACACACACACACACACACACACACACCGATAAACAGAGGGTCATTCATAGAGTCACACTGCAGCCTCTTCATAAAACTAATTAGTCAACACAGTACGAGGTGTCGATGCTGCAGAAGGAAACACACCAGGAGAAAGTTGTTTTTGTTAAATCAGACTAGCAGCTTCCTGGATGGAGATCAAAATCAGAGTTTTAAAAGAGGTCTGAGGAGAAACTCACCCATCGTCGGTCCGGTGCTCTTCGGCCTCGCGCGTCTCTCTGCACCGCAGTGCCTGAAAGAAGAAGCAGCTCTTCAGACCCATTCAGACCCATTCAGACCCATTCAGACCCATTCAGACCCATTCAGACCCAACACTGTCCCGTCAGAGCTGAAACTGTGGTGGACACACTCACACACTCACACACTGCTGCTGCTGCTGCAGGACACTGAGTCAGCGCATGCTTCAGGTCACGCAGCCATCACTCAGCAGCAGACACAGTAAACACAGACGGGGGGGGGGGGGGGCAGCCACGAAGTCCTTCCACCGCACACGTGGAAACCTTGAGAGATCTCTACTTATTACAGACTCACATTTGTTTTATTGCCTCATAAAATGGCATTTTCCATGTTTCTCTGCTTCAAAAGACTTTTTTAAAAAGCGGCCTAAAGTTGTTCGATGAGCGGATTTATTGATCAGAGGGGGGGGGGGGATCGATGAGGGTGATTAACTGTCAACACCTCCGTTTATCAGCTGAAGTGAACATCAGAGGGGAGGAGCTTCACGTCAGGGTGGCAGTGTTTTACCACCACCTCGGTGTGTGTGTGTGTGTGTGTGTGTGTGTGTGTGTGTGTGTGTGTGTGTGTGTGTGTGTGTGTGTGTGTGTGTGACAGTGAATGCGTCCTGTGAGATGACGTCACCTCCTCCTCCTCCTCAGCAGCTTCAGAGCAACAACATTTGTTTGTCTGGTGTTCACGCTCGTCCTCCGATCAGCTCCCTGTCAGTGAATCATCCAGCTCCCCACCCGGCTCTGAGCCTCCCACAGGACACACTCTGTAATAATCTCATGCTTTTTATATTCTGCGGAAAAAATGAGTGAAAGTCAACAGATTTTTCCTTCAGACGGCCGTAAACTTCGTCCTGAAATGACCCTGACACGATTTGGAAAATTCATCAAAGTAACAAGCCGGTTAAAACTTCTAACACTTAAAAGAAACTCCAACAAATAAAAATGACGCCTGTAGCTGCACCTGAACGCACCATGGCAAACGATTCATTTTTACAACAACAGGATGAAGAAGCGCTGGTTGGATTTTAGAAGAGTTAAAGACAAGAAATAAAAAGATAAAAATCACGAATGAACAACCAATCACACGATCCCCTGAAGCTGAACGGCATGCTGGGTAAACTGGCGGGCTAGCCAGGTAGCATAACAGCTGGAAGAGTTTAGTCACAACAGAGAAAAGAGACAATACACACTTTATATATGCATATAAATGTTAAATCTTCTCTGCACTCCTATACACTATAAAACATTATAGAGGGCCGATGTTACACAAAAACAAAAGTTACATGAGGTGAAAACACCAGAATCGTAGAAAAACTGAGTTTAAATCCACATAAGTTCATTTTAAACAATAGTTGAGATCTTAAACACGGTTTCCACTTCTTTTCCAACACTGAGATGCAGCAGACAAGTCCGAAAAATACTGAATTTTTAATCCAATAACGGCCCACTGATCCCCCCCCACACACACACACACACACACACACACACACACACACACACACACACACACACACACACACACACACACACACACACACACACACACACACACAGGAACCCTGCTGGAGTCTCCAAGGACACCAACAACACTGACAATAACATGAAGAATTATTTCCATCCTGAAAATCAGATGAACCCTAAATCCTCCCAAAATAAAACATGACTCAGCAGGTGTGACTCTTCTGACGGGCTGGAGGAGGTTAAGGCTGCCAGGCTGCTCCGGGACCAGCTGGAGGAGCTGATCCTGGAGCAGCTGGAGGAGCTGATCCGGGACCAGCTGGAGGAGCTGATCCAGGACCAGCTGGAGGAGCTGATCCTGGACCAGCTGGAGGAGCTCCGGGACCAGCTGGAGGAGCTGCTCCGGGACCAGCTGGAGGAGCTGATCCTGGACCAGCTGGAGGAGCCTGACATCCATCCTCGTTATGTAACGCCAGCACAAAGCTCCTCTTTCTTTACTTTTCACTTTTTTATCTGCGCTTTTCTCTTCACATTACAGTCATGAAAACACACACACACACACACACACACACACACACACACACACACACACACACTGACAGGAGACCTCTTACCTTCCTCTGTAAAGGAACCCGCTCATCTCTCAGCTGAATAAAAAGCCGCCGGACTCTCCGAGCGCCTCCTCAGCTGTCAGGTGAGGAGGAGTCCTCCCCTCCCCCCTTCCTCGCCCTTCCTCCCCCACCCCCTGCTCCACCTGAGCACCTCTGTTCACCTCCGAGTCAACCGTTCGCACCGAAGCCCCAGAGAGAGACCGTGTGTGTGTGTGTGTGTGTGTGTGTGTGTGTGTGTGTGTGTGTGTGTGTGTGTGATGTCACTCCTCCCTGCAGCTGCTGCGTGTCTCCGAGCAGAGTGACCACAGTCAGGGTTCGTCCGGCCACGAGGCTCCCGGAGGAGCGCGCGGAGCACCGGCAGGCTGCTCTGACGTGGCAGCCGCGCGGGAGGGAGAGGAGGTGAACACCCGCCGAGGGGAGCAAAGGTGCTGCATGAAAGACAGATCTGTCTCAGCACGCTGCAGTGTGTGTGTGTGTGTATGTGTGTGTGTGTGTGTGTGTGTGTGTGTATGCGCGCGCGTGCGCGCAAACCGCACCAGGCTCTGCTTGTTAAACTGTCAATCAACTATTTGCCTCTGGTAGTTTTTGAAGGCAGGGTGGAGCACGTTGTGTGTGTGTGTGTGTGTGTGTGTGTGTGTGTGTGTGTGTGTGTGTGTGTGTGTGTGTGTGTGTGTGTGTGTGTGTGTGTGTGTGTTTATGCACCCCCCATGTGACATGTTGAAGCAGGTAAAACCAGGTATGACTTTCTAATCTCCTGCAACAGAAAACACTCACTCAACTGCTTCACTGTTTTCTTCTGGAAGTCATACACACACACACACACACACACACACACACACATATAGACACACACACATACACACACACACACATAAACACACACACAAACATATAAACACAGACACACACACACACATAAACACATAAACACACACACACACACACATAAACACATAAACACACACACACATAAACACATAAACACAAACACACAAAGGATTTTAAATATGTGTCATATAAAGATATAAAGTAGGATGAAGTGCTGGTGTGTTATTATTGTGTGTGTGGGAACAGAGCAGCTGATGTGATTGGAGCAGACAGCAGCTCTCTGAAGCTGCTGGACGAGCTGGCGGATCAAAGCCGGACTCGGAGGACTGAATCAACCGTCTTCTCCAAACAGGACGGACGGTTGAAGAATGTGGGAAAGAAAAAAAAAAAGAAAAAAAATCTGATCTGAAGTGATTTCTGTGGTTTTTGGGAGCACAAGTGTTTTTATTTACCTGAGAAACAAACTTTTATTTGAAACTAGTGGCGCCAGAAAGAGTTTTAAAGTAATCTCATATCCCACCTGACTAAATGATGTCATGCATGATCTTCTCATCAGGCTGCTTCCACATCAGAACGCTTTCCTCCGTCACCTCCGTGTGACCTCCTCTGTGATCATACTGCAGTAAGATGTCTGATTTCTGAACTTAACTTCACTTTCTGACGGTTCGGAGGAGAACATTCTTTTAATTCTGGAGCAGGCTTTTATTCTGAAACATCTACAGGAAGTTGAGTTTCATTAACAAGAAGGTCAAATGTAGTTGGATGAGTTTTATTGACTCTTTAATATATCAAGTCACAATATCTTGTTTATTATCTACTTTCAAACTGCTTTACAGCTTCTCAAATTGTAAAAAATTGTCAAGAAATCACATTATTCTGATAATCATCTGATAATTTTAGAGGTTTTTATTGATTTATTCTCACCAGAAAGTCTGACATGTTTTGTTTTCCAATATTTACACCAGAAATAGTTCTGAACTTCAATCTTGAAGTGAGTTAAAAACCAGGAGGTGATTCACACGTCCTTCAACACCCCAATAACCGGCCAATCAGAGCCGAGTATGTAAATTAAAAACATTTCTGAACACAAACACCTGCAGCCTGACGAGGTTTCTGTAAAACTCCTGATTCAGAGCGACCTGCAGATACACAACGTCCTGTTGGCTGCTGATAACATTCGAGGAATCCCCCCCCACCCCCACCACCACCACCATCTCCCCCCTGGCTGTCCTCCCTCTCCTCACACACTTGCCTCACATTCCTCACATGCAGCCGGCTCACTGAGGAGTGATGAGGCGCTGCAGGTCTGAAGGAGGAGGAGGAGGAAGGAGGGGGGGCAGACAGGCTTCCTTCTTCTCAGCCAAACACATTATGCAATCAGTCCAAACAACGAGCTTTCACTCTGAGATTTATTGCTCCCGTTGTTGTGTTTTCTTACTTCTGTGTGTCGAGCTTCAAATCAGATTCAAGTTTTACTCACTTGTGCAAAAAATAAAACCTGAGAGACATCCTCCATCCAGGAGGTGAAGAAACAGCATCTGCTAATCTGCAACCATCTGTGATTATCACCGCAGATTGTTTATAAAAGAGTTCGTAGCTTCCACGTCTGAAAAATGAGGCCTTAGTCTGCAATACCAGCGAGTGCCACTAGAGGTCGGCTCCAAAAAGCCTCCGGCTCCAAAGACTCCCATTCAACTTCTCTCATCTGTTTTTGTGGGCGTGTCTGTTTGATTGACAGGCCTGTGGTGCAGTCAGGTTACAGCTATTGGTGGGCGGGACGTAGTATCGTCAGGTTTCCAATCAGATCGGTCAGATCCACTGCTGGCTCCTCCCCCAGCTCGTCCAAATATGGTCACTTCCTGCTCCAAACCGCTCCGAACTTAATGTTGTCCCGTGTGACTCCCATCCAGTCAACAATCGGATGCATTTATTATTAATGAGCGTCAGGCCGACGCCCCTCCGAGGTTCATATTACTGAACACCACTTTTAATAAGAATCAATAACTCGGTGTCATGTTATAGCTCAAATTACAGAAATCTGCAGAGGACAAAGATTTAAAATCATCTAAAGCAGCAACACCACAATGTAGAAATACTGAATTCAAATTTAATCTCAACAATGAATGAAACTTTTGCATCATCAGGATCAGAAGGATTAAAGATAGTTTTTTTTCCTGTTTCTATGTTGGATGCAATTTAAAGCAGATCTTAATAATAAAATGTACAAAAAAAAAGTGCATCCAAGTTAAGATACTTCAAGTTGAAGCAGGAAATAAAAATACTACTTTTCCAAGCTTTTCTCGTCCTCAAACTAAATGAGAACTAAATGAGCACGTTTCCTTAAAGTCCCAGAACCTCATTACGTTTTTGTCGAGCCTGAAAATCAGAAACAAATTCAGTTCAACAAGCAGACGGTCCAGATAAATGTGTTTGTATGTTTCCACTGAGTTTAAAGTGTAAAAGAAGACCGACGAGGTCGAAGTCCGGTGGAGAGACGACGGTAAACAGACCTGAACTTCAGCTGCTGCAGCTGATCCCAGATCAGCACCCACACTAACTCTTACTGATGTAAACAGATGGAGGGAGAACATTGGCTGAGACGGCTGTCAATCAAACATCCATTATGTGTGTTTAAAACAAGCGGCGACCAGCAGTGACGTCACCCATTGGTTCTTGAACATTATGAAGCCCACCGATAGCTGTAACCTGACTGCACCACAGACCTGTCAATCAAACAGACACGCCCCCAAAAACAGGTCTTCTTGAATCTTCTTTTCTAATGAATGAGGGATTATTTTCAGATGGACCTCCAGAAAACTAATAAGAAGGAGTGACTTTAGCTAACAACACCGAGATAACTGATGGACACATTTTATTCACTTTGGATTTGATGAGAGAAGTTGAATGGGAGTCTATGGAGCCGGAGGCTTTTTGGAGCCGACCTCTAGTGGCACTCGCTGGTATTGCAGCTGAAGACACTTCTGGATCGGAACCATTTTACAGACCTGAAGCTACGAACTCTTTTAGAAACAGTCTTTGGTCCCAGCAAACATGTGACCAACATACAGACCTCTTACTTTCACTCTGCTCTGTTGATCAAAGAGAAGACTTGAAACTTGCATGAGAGAAATAATCCAATAAAAAAAACAAAAAGACGGTTTTTTTCCCTTTAAAATGGGAACAGTAGCTGCAGAGCTCCGAAATCAAGGAATCAATGTTGAACAGGAAACAGTTGTTGACTCAGAGGAGTCAGACACCTCCTGCAGGCCCGTCACACAGCTGACACACAACACAACACTGAGCGCGTGCAGGGTAAACAGCAGCTCCATCATCATCATCATCATCATCATCATCATCATCATCTGTGATAAAACACTGACTGATGATGTCCGGTTACCTTCTCAGTGTCTCACTAGTGTCGCGTGTAGCGCTGACAGCAGCGGTCTCCTCTCCATCATCATCATCTTCATCAACATCATCATCATCACGTCGACGGGATCCACCGCGCGCGTCCGTTAATGATCCGTCCGGTACCAGTTAGAGCGGTGCAGCATCCGTCCGTCCGTCCGTGCAGCATCCCGGATGATCACCTCGGAGTGGAGGAGGGGGGGGGGGGGGGTTGTCAGACGGCGCCGCTGCTCCCGTTACAGCTCATTGGTCGGTAGCAGAGATCCCCCCCCCCTTCCTCCACTTCCGCGACCCAATAAAGGGCAGACTGGATTTTTTTTTTCATGCGTGAGATGTCCTCCCCCTCCCCCTCCTCCCCCGACACACACACACACACACACACACACACACACACACACACACACACACACACACACACACACACACACACACACACACACACACACACACACACATCAAAGGGAAACGGGTTCGTGCTCCAGTTAGTGTGAGATCATCATCATCATCATCATCATCATCGGTTGTGAGGACAAGAGATCAATGACATGATCTGATCCTGAACCGTGGGGAGGGGGAGTGGAAGGGGGGAGGACACGTGACACGTCCTCAGTTCAACAGGAGATATTATTTATTGATGGTGGATCAAAAAAGAACCAAAAGGTGCCAAAAGTTTGCAAAAGAATAAGTGAACAGCTTCCTGGATGTGACCTCATCCAACCAGAACAAGAAGCTTAACACGAAAATATTCAGCTCATCAATTAATAATAAACTTTATTTTTATAGAACCTTTTATGAAAGAAATGCAGCTCTAAGTGTTTTCCAGCCAGAAGATGACATGCAGATATTAATAAAGGGACATAAAAACATGTTAAAATGTGATTTAAAAATATAAAAAAGAAATAAAATGAAACGGTTAAAAAATATTGAATAAAGCAAAATACATTTTAAAGGCGCAGTCTTAAAAACACATTTCAACATGATAAAGTCATTCTAGAATAATGCACCACTCTTCTTTTGTAAAAACAATCTATTAATAAATACATGTATTGAGTGTCATCAGGTCACATGGTTGAGGAGGAGATCTGTTTTTGGTTTCTTCTGCTTTTAATTTGCTTCAGAAGTAGATTTTAATTCAAAAGGTCCCTCAAACTAAATTCGCTGAATCTCACATACATGTAGTTTTTGTTTATGTGTGCAGGTTTCTATTGTTGTTATACAATATAACAATAAGAATATAAATCCAACACCACACACTCTCACCTCTATAACAAACAGGTGTTTTCACCCCTCCAGTAAAAAGTAAATATAAGTTTCATAAAATTATAACATGATGAGGAGCTGTGATGTGACGATAACAACCTGCTCTACTTCCTTCATCACTCCTCTTCATCACTCCTCTTCATTACTCCTCTTCATCCAACAGTAAACCGGCCTCTTCCTCCTGCTGAGTCGGTGCCAGCCATCGCTTTCATGTCCCCTGGTGGACAAACGCCGAACTGCACCCTCATCTGTTAAAGCCCTGCTTCAGTCACCACCAAAAAACAGTGTGTATACACAGTCATAGAGACACACACACACACACACACACACACACACACACACACACACACACACACACACACACACACACACACACACACACACACACACACACACACACACACACAGGCTGCTTATGAAACAAATTAATGCAAGAAATAATTACTAAATTGTATATTAATAAATATATGAATAATTCTGACAAACTGAGCTCGTTGCTGCTGCAGGTTTTCAACGATTAAACAGATGATGTTTAGTGAAGATCGTCAAAGACCGGACGAAGGTGGGAGTCCAGGACCGGATCCTGAACTTTGCGTGACACGCCTCCGTCCCGTCGTCGCCGCCTCTACTTGACTTCGATTGGTTTGCAGACGGCGTGATTGTGATGTCATCGTTTGAATAGAGAGAAATGGAGGTTGGAGGTTCTCCAGATTCTCTCAGAACCTTCTTAAAAACTCTTTTTCAGCCTGCAAACGAAACGTCTCTTCCAGTCGGACCTTCTGGGCTCCGAGACAAAAATAAAACTACAGATTGTTGTCAAATCTGTGGTTGAGGTGCTGGTGTTTGGACCACACGGGCCGACGGGCGGGCCGGAGGAGTCCGAAGTGATTGACAGCCGATGAGACGGAGGGAGATGTGTGAGTTGCGTGTTGGAAATATTTCTTGTGGTTTTTCAGACCGGTTGTTTTCTGGACCTTTAAAAACCCGCTTCGGGGTTTATTTAACCGAGACGACATGCGTGTCTGCGTGAGTCCTCTGAACACGCGTGTGCGTGTTCGACGTGTCGCTGAGTGACGTGTTCGAATGTTCGGCGCCCTGTTTGTTTGAATTTGTCACGACTGCAGTCCGGACGTTTCACATGACTGTTAATATTAGCTCATTCCTGCCCCCTCCCTCCCCCTCTCTCTGCCCCCCTCCCCTCCTGATGGAGTGATCAAAAAGCTTCATCGCGGTCCCGGGCCGGCACCGACATCCATCACGCGGCCGCAGGCGGCTCCGTCATCACAAACACATGTTGCACAGATCAGATTCCACAAATCTGCTGATATTCATCACAAAGACGGCGATCGCCTCCTCGGAGAGCGCCGCGTGTTCTTAGCATGTTCTGGTTGTTTGGTTACTCACGGTTTAATAGTGCCGACGTCACCGTGGCGATGATGATGATGATGATGATGGAGGTAGTTTTATATACTTGGTAAAAAAAAAAAAAATGGGAGCGTGAGAAGGTTCTGAGTGAACGAGGGTCGACCAATCAGAGGATGAACTGTCCAAAAGCACCTCAGGAGGGAAGTCACGTGACTGACGCTGCGTTCAAATGCGGCCGTATTTTCCGTGCATGCGAGGAGAGTCCGTATGAACGGCGCCCTCTTGTGGTTTTTCACAACATCTGTTTTTCGGTTTTTTTTCTAGTTTCAGTAGAAAAAAATATCAACCAGAGTTACAGTCATTTCTGAAATATTCCCCGTCTCGTGGGTCAGAGTTTCATTTCCTCTCGCTGTAACATCATCCCTGCCGTCTCTGGAGTTTGACGATGTTTGCCGGCCTCACTTAGAAAAAGGAAAAAAAAAAGATCCTCCGCTGCACAATAGTCCAACATAATGACAAGAGGGGAAAATAAAGGACGAAGAGGAGTCAGGGGGAGTCAGGCGTCAGCAGGATTTCACGAGGCCCGTTCAGACCGACGATGAGTCACAGAAAGCAGGATTCCTCAGAAAGGAAAGAGCTGAGCAGCAGGTCCGGACGACCCGTCTGAACGATGACGAGTCAGCGGTTCTGATGTGTTGCTGCGGCAGAGTTTGGGATCAGATTCAGCGCTCCTCGCTGCCAAACACGGTCGCTGTCGTGGAAACTTGTGATTTCCAGAGCAGACACATTTTGGAAATTGCAGAGTCAGCGCTTTTTGTATGGCTGATTGGCTGAGCCTGAAACTCGAGCGGAGGAGGGATCACATGGCATAAAGTCCAGATAGTCGGTCTGTGGAGGAACAAGTCAAACACTGTTCAATCTAAAGTCAAATATCTTTTTAAGTTCGACAGCTTTTAGCAATAAATCAAGACAAAAATATATGAAGTATTAAAGTTCAAGTTCTGTCAAGTACAAGGAAATAAAAACAAATAACTACAGCTCACTTTATAAGGTTGAATCATTTACTGGATATAAAAGTGTTCGTAGCTTCCGGGAGACATTTTATTCACTTTGGATTTGATGAGAGAAGTTGAATGGGAGTCTATGGAGCCGGAGGCTTTTTGGAGCCGACCTCTAGTGGCACTCGCTGGTATTGCAGCTGAAGACACTTCTGGATCAGAACCATTTTACAGACCTGAAGCTACGAACTCTTTTATATCCAGTCTGTGCTCTGAACCTGAATCTCTGAAAAGTTGTGTCTCTGCTGAAGATAATTAAAGAGAAAACGGTGTGAAGAAGCTGCGATGGCCGGAGGCGATTACTGGAACCAGACAAACAAAGAAGTGCAGCGACATCACACATCTATTCCCCAGAGGTGACTCACTCCCACTAATCAGGTCTTAACTTAAACGCCATTGTTAAATAAGGACAATACAAACATTTCCTCTCGGCATGGAGCCCATCAGGCGGCTGCCACTTACACTAAATGGATAATTGAGAAAAAAAATAAACTCTGGGGTCCACTTGCTGCAGGCCAGAGGGTACTCGACCTTCGGTTTGCAGCGTGTGTGTGTGTGTGTGTGTGTGTGTGTGTGTGTGTGTGTGTGTGTGTGTGTGTGTGTGTGTGTGTGTGTGTGTGTGTGTGTGTGTGTCTCACACAGCCACCAGCGGGGGGAAAATTGAAGGCAGATTTTCCACGGCAGGCGTCAGCTCCAAATTGCTCGTTTTGGACGGGGAGATTTGCTCTGGCACGAGATGTGACAATGATATTCATTTCAGAGCTCTCCCTCCCATTTACACACACACACACACGCACACACACGCACACACACACACACACACACACACACACACACACACACACACACACACACACACACACACACACACACACACACACACTCTAGGGCTGAACCAAAACTATTACAGAAAACTAAAACTGCCTTCAAAGGAGAAAAAGAAACATTCCTCGTAGCCTCGAGTTTAGACCCTGATCAAAAGACACACACACACACACACACACACACACACACACACACACACACACACACACACACACACACACACACACACACACACACACACTTGTTGGGACGTCCTCGGACCTGTAACATGTGCCCACATTTGGCTGATCAGAACCGAGCCTGAAGTGTCGTGTTTCTCCGAGTAATCATCTCCAACTGTCCAACAGAGGAGACCACTTCCTCTGTGTGTGTGTGTGTGTGTGTGTGTGTGTGTGTGTGTGTGTGTGTGTGTGTGTGTGTGTGTGTGTGTGTGTGTGTGTGTGTGTGCGCGCGATAGAGATGTCATTCTTTGTGTTTGTGTCTGTTCATTCTCTACATGATGAGCTTTAATCACAGCTCTGTGTTGAATTTAAATACTTTAAATTGTCCTGAATTTCTTGCTCAGATTTGTAGCCAACTTATTATTTTGCCAGATTTAATCTTAATTATACTAATTAGTTTTACTCTGAAATAAAAAAGAGGGCTTTTGCAGAAAGATTTGTATAATTCTCAGGCAAAAAATAAATCTTTTGATTGGAAACTCTTTTTAATGACCGACTCTTTTTATTTTAATGATTTATTTAGCTTATATCAGGAGATTAAATGTTTATATTCTTTTGTTATGAAGCTGTTGACTTTTCTTGTATGATTATTTGCATACTTTAAAACCTTTACTTTGAAATGGTCTGAGCCACATCAATCAAATAAAACACACGTCTGGAATAATCTGATCAACAATAATCTAACAAAATTTAATTGCTTTACAGAGAACATGATTCAATATGTGAAGTTTTTATCTATTACACTTTTTATATTCAGAACTGACCTGATTTGATTGATGATTTGAGGAGCATCTGATGAGGTCGGTGACTCCTTCCTGTTTCTGACCTGCAGCTGTATGTTTGGTCGGCGTCCAGCAGGGGGAGCAACACGTCTTCCTGTGGAGGTGACACACGGACTCAGGAGTGTTCACAGTGATGTGAAGGTTTTGGACACCAGCTGACGGGTTCATGTGACCTGCAGGCTGATCATCTTTTCTTACTGCTTTGTTTCAGACAGATTTAAAGATCTGGAAGCACCCGGATGATCAGACTCCCTGCGGTCAGTAAACGTCTGTAAACATATTTCTCAGGTCGTCCACGTGTTCGAGAGGCTGAACTTCCTGTAAAAGACATCGACAGAAAAAAAAAAACTTTAAATAGTTTTCGTGTGCCACGAGGGAGCGCGAGCTGCGGCGGTGATTACACGGCGACGACGTCTCCGAGGCAGCGCGTCACGTCACTCACCATAATTGTTGTTTTCGCTCGTTTCCCTGCAGGACCTCAGCGGGCCCAGAGAATTAAAATGCTAATTCATCCAGGACCAGAGCGTTTAAAGTCGAGCCAGAATTGTTCCATCGCACCATAATTACGTTACTTCCAGGACGAGAGCAAAAAAAAAAAACTATCTTTGTCACTGCGTTTTACATTCAGCATGGGAAAATACAGCATGTGACATTTCGGTTTGCACAGACTTCCTGCGCTTCTAATCCCAGCAGACGCAGCCTGTCATTTGGAGCTCAGGATTTAAAGGTTAACGTGTATTTTCTTACAAGTTTGACCCTGTAAAGTTTTTATAGCCATCAGTCCCATCAGGAATAATAAGGTGACACTAGCAGCTGAAAAACATGGAAACGCTGGCGAGAGGTCGGAAACAAACCAGCAAACTCGAATAACTCAAAAATGAAAATAGAAAACCTGTTGCAGACTCACTTCCTGTTTCAGCTTTGACCTGCAGCATCAATGAGGAATTACTAGCAACAATTCAGCTGCAGCTTTTAGCACAAACTGCATATAAAAGTGTTCTTAGTCTCCAAATTTGCAAGAACAATTTACCAAATAAAATGCAAATTAATGCATGTTTCTATCCACAGCTGTTAATGTGAGTTTTAGTGGTTGGATTGTATTCTATATACATTAGAATGAATGTAGTCTCTGAAAAAGTAAAACCAATCCACAAGTGCCTTAAACTGCAGTACCACCGAGGACCACTAGGGGGCAAACAAAACCTCCAATAGACTCCCATTCAAAAAGCATCAAGTTCTCACATGAAATCCAAACATGGTCACTTCTGGCACCAAAAAAGCAAGATGGCGACGACCAAAATACCAACAAACCAACCGGTGGGTTGATGCTTGACTTTTAGTTTGACTTTTCATTCATTTAGTAGAAAATGCGACAAACATTAAACCTTTTACCGAACAGTTTCACTTCATCGCTCAACGTCCCGGATCACGTTCGATGACCAAAGATTTTAAAAAGTTAATTATCACAACAACCCAACCAGCTACGGACTCGTCTCTCTAGGATCATGTGACAACTTCCAAAAGTGACGTTAACCAATCGTAGCACAGAGTGAAAGACGGACTGAAGGACAAACAACCATCCTCTCGGTGCGACCGATGAAACGATCCCCAGTAAGTTGCTTCGAACGCCTCTGTTTGTCTACGTTCTTACGTCTGGTAGTCAGTCCTTGGCTCCACCTCCTCAATGACATCACACCGGTTGTGAAAGATGATAAGCTATGATTGGTCGAGAACCAAACGTGTCATTCATCTCTGCCGAGTTCGGTAAATCTGACACAAACTAGTTTGTAGCACAAACTCTCTCTTCATCAACATCAGACGTTAACGTGACCGCTGGTACGTGAACATTAGTGATGTCACCGTGGAAACCTGAAACCGGAGCACAGAAACATCTGGTCAAATTTTTGGGGAACAGAAAATCTGCAACACGTCCGCTTACAGCCGACTGTTCCTTAGCCCATGCGGTGATTTCCACAACAGGAATTGGTCAACAGAGACCCTTGAAATCCTTCAGAAAGTCTACGGCGATGAAGCGACGAGCCGGCCGAGGTGTTCTGAGTGACAGTCAATGTTTCAAGAGGGGGCGGAGCTTCACTGTCCGAAGAAGAAGGCGTGTCAGGTCAGGAGACACCAGGTGGGTTTTCTTGAATTCGTCCCCCAGAGTCAGACTGTCAACACCGAGTTCTACTGGGACCTTCTGAGGCGTCCGAAGGGGAAAACATTCACTGTTAAACCACCTGAACTGTCGCCATGGCAACAGGGTTCTTCAACATGACAACGCAATCATCGTTCCACCTTTACTCATTAGATTTGGTTCCCCGCGACTCCTTTCTGTTCCCCAAAAAGAGAAGATTTAGTGCCAATCACAGACGGTACTCGACGGGACGTCCAGGGAAACGTACCAACGTCCAACCACGTCTGAAAGTCAACACTTGAAGGTAAGAAAAAAGAAAAGCTTCCTCTCTCCATCCCACTGCTTCCTTCTTTGTGCATGCGTGTCTTTGAAATGTTGATGCCACGAATCTATAAATGTGGAAAACAGCGGTCAAACGAAGAATGATGGAAGAATTTCAATTTTCTTGGTACGTTCCACTTCTGACATCATGTTTTAAGAAAAAAATTACACTTTATGCAACTCAAACATTTAAACAGTTTGGATCAAAGACATCCGTTTGACCGGACCCAAACTTGACTTCCCTCTTTTGTTGCATAAGACACAAACTGCAAAAACCTCCGAATGTAACCGACAGAAAACAAGACCTGTAGTTTCAAACAAACCCTCCAGGTTCTCAGTCTTGGCTGCAGGTTCAGAGATAGTCTGTGTTAATCAGAAAAAGCATCTTTTTTTTTATGGGGGGAAAAGCTCACTTCCTGCAGAAAAAGAAAAAGCCAAGCAGCGTGGCTCCACGTGGTGATCAGCGCTGACCTCGGGACGGCAGCTCGGAGCTGATTGCGGCGTCCAGCGGAGGGCGCGCGCTCCGGCCGGCATCTGTGTTTATGAAAAGTGTGTAATAATAGTGACTTAATCACACAAACAGTGCAACCTCTCCGTCAACTCCACTCGCGTGGAAACTCCACATCTCGGGACATTCTTTTGGTTGTTCACCCCAAACCGCACACTGTTAACAGCTGCGCCGTATTTCACTCCGACATTTTCTGCTCTCTCTTTTTTTTTTTTGGTGCTGAGCTCTTTTCCAAAACCACTCATTAATAAAGTATTTGTGATCATGTGGCACTGACAGCGAGATCACTGCAGGCGGAGAAGGGGGGAGGGAAGCAAAAGTTTAAGGAGGAAAGAAAACAAAGAGGAAAAAAAAATGGGGATAAAGGGGAGAAAAAAGGTGGATGTTTGAGAGAAGGGTGAAGAAACGCTCTCTTTGCACACTCTGCACGCAGACTCCCCGCCCCTCCCTCGCTCGCACTGTCTCCGCTGTAATGAGCTCCAGATGTGCTGCTGAAGATGGGGGTGGGTGGGTGGGGAGGGAGGAGGGGGGAGGTGGTGGCTGCCCTGTATGTCATGTGCTCAGGCGAGGAGAGACGCTGTCCGAGGGGACGCTGTCAAGCCCTGATGGAGTGGCTGGTAGAGGCCTGGGGGCGAGAACGGGGGGGGGGGGGGGGGGTCACAAAGATCCCCACATCTGGAATCACTTCAGGTCAGCTCAGGCCCTGGCCGTGAAAGGTGAGACCGGGCGCCTGGCAGGGGACGGGGTGGGGGTGGTGGGTGGAGGGTTGGGGCAGTGGGGGGGGGGGGGGCAGGAGGTCTGACACTGGACATACCACAGTCAGGGATCAGCGAGCAGGAAAACAACCAACAGCATGAAATGAAACGGCTGCAGAGAAAACAGAAATATCCCCAGTTTTTAAATGTTGCTTACGAGGCAGGAAAATAAAACAAATATTAAAAAAAAAGTCCCATGAGTGAATCCCTCCTTCTAAAAACGAAACACACAAAAAGAAAAAGCCTGAAAAGTTCTGATTAAAAACAACAAAACTGCACTTATATTTCAAGTTAAAGTCCTGCATTCAAAATAAAGAGAAATCACAGCAGTAATTAAAAGATAATGAAATTATTATAAAGAGTTCTCAGACCTGCTTAAAAAAAGGAGCCGGAAACATCATAACCTCGTTTTTTTCCTTCACCAAAGCCCCTTAAAAAAAAATCGAGTATTTAGATTTGTGTTGAGGCAACCTATATTTTTTACTTTGTTTGCCATATTTTCTTAATTTTTTTACTAGTTAGGAGTCTTCTGCTAAATTCGGCATAAAAGCAACACGTCTAATGTGAGTTATTTGAGCAAGAAATGATCTTTGAAGTTGTTTGTGTCACTCCTTCCTGTTCTGTTTGCGGTGTCAGGAAGTCATTCCTAAAGCCACAACAAGCTGGTTTCTAATAGTTTTTGAAAGTTTTAAAAGCAGCACGGATGTAAAATGACCACATCACATATTCAAAACATTGAATCTTAATTTGCAAAGTTATCTCCAACTGTGAGGGTAAAGTGGAAACACTCTGTAATGAAGTAAAAGTGTTATAATAGGAGGAGAAAACACTGAGAACAGGAAGCAAGCAACACAAACAACTTTAAACTTCAATTTTTGCTGAAATAAATGATATTAAATGTGTTGCTTTTATGCCGAATTTAGCAGAAGACTCCGAACTAGTAAAATAAATTAGGAATATGTTTCACAAAAAGTTATAAATATATGTAGCCTCAACACAAATTTTAATGTCAGAGTTTTTCAAAGGAGTTTGGTGAAAAAAAAAAAAAAAAAGTAAATCAGGCATTTTGTGGGTTTTTGTGACTTGTAAATAATAAATGTCTGAGAATAACATTTCCGGCTCCTTTTTTAAGCACTTTTCCCTCAAAATCTTGCAAAAATTGAAACACTACCTCATCGGCTTCGGTTTCATTCGACCCCCCCCCCCCTCTCCTCTCTCTCTTTTTTTTTTTACGGCCAGAGCGCGCCGTCCGAGGACGAGTGTCGACATGTGTTTGTTGACGGTGAAGGTTACGAGGGGCCACGGAGAAGAAACACCTTGTACGACAGCCGCCGAGTTAAACGAGGCCCCGGGGCCCTCCGTATTAAGGAGAGGATTTCCCTGCTCATAAATATCCTGTTTTTAAGATGGAAATTTCAGGTTGTGGTAATCAGGGAAAAACACACAAAGCAGGAACAGCTTGAGGTTTGCGTGAAGGAGATTCTGTTCTCGGGTCATAAATCTCTCTTTTATGGAGCGTGCACGAGCTCCGGGATCAGTTTTGCTTTCCAAATGGTCTCTGCTATAAACAGACTTCTTACTTCTAGTTTCTGCAGCATGATTTAAGTCTGACGGCGCTGCAGGAATCATATTTATGTTGTACGGAGTTACAAATCTTAAAGAGCGGTTGAGTTGGACACCGTGCCATTTGCATTGCTTGAAAGGCATTTTTTATTTAATATACAAGTTCTGTTACAAATAAAGGATATCATAGGAAATTATCTACTGATTTTTGGATTCAGAAATACATTAGCCTCTCCTTTATATTGGACTATTACATGAAAATCAAAACGCGTTGAAAATGTTTGCTTGTCAGTGGTATAACATGGGAAGAAATCAAAAATATCGTTTTGAAAAAAAAAATTGGATAAATGTCAGAGGAAGTCGGTTTGTTGTAAAAAAAAAACAAAAAAAACAACAAAGGAAGGAGTTGATCCCAGTTTTGGTGTAATTTTATCCAACACCACAGGAAAAAAAAGTAAAATAAAAAGGGGGTGGGGGCGGTTCCACGTCGTCCGTGTTCGAGTCTCCGTGAAGAACAAACCCTCCGATTCAGTCACGAAATGTAAAACGACGCAGATATTCAGCGACACGTCCCAAAAAAAAAAGAGAGAAAGTCCTGCCGTCGCTGTCCGACATTCTGAAGACGGGTGGGAGCGGCGCAGCATGGCAGCTGCTCCGGGACGGCCCAGGTGAGATGATGTTGTCCCGGAGACGGCGTCCCGTCTGCGGGGGTCCCCTCCCTCCCCCCTCTCTCCTCCTCCTCCTCCTCCTCCTCCTCCTCCTCCCCTCAGTTGACCGTGGGCACCTGGTTCAAGCTGTACTCCTTGGCTTTGAGCCGCAGGTTGGCGATGCTGTTGGCCATGTTCATTCCCTGGGACGTGTTGGTGTTGGAGCAGGTGGGCGGGTAGGTTGCCATGGCGCTGAGAGACGAGAGGAGGGAGAGGAGGAGGAGGAGGAGGAGGAGGAGGAGAGGGTTACATCACCTGCAGCAGAGAGCTGAGCGTGAGCAGCAGCCGTGGAAATACGTGAAAACAGATTCAAACTAAAATGAAGTTAAATCTGTAAAGGAACATTTCCAACGTTTCTGCACGACATCAACTTTACTAAAATCCTCCTGTAATTATATTATATTATATTATATTATATATATATAATATATTATAATGTGAATTCTCCATAATTTAAACAGAAAAAGTTCATTTTCAGGTCAGATGGTCATCCGGCTGCAGTTTGAGGATGAACATGATCAAATATATCAACTTCAACGTTTTTCATCTGTAACTTCAGAGAAGAAAATACCTCTAATCTGTTTATGAGTGACAGTTCAGAGTAAAATCTGACAGTCAAACATGAATATTTTTTTTAGAGTCTGCAGCCGCCAAGAAGCTGAACGCTCCGCTGGTATCTTCTGAGCTCAGAGTTCTTCAGCAGTTTAATGAATAATCTAAAACAAATGTCAGAATGAAGCAGAAAAAACCCACAGAGCTCAGCGAGATCACAGTTTTCACTCACTAAGATTTTTTGTTTCTGAGGTCAAAACTGAATCTTCAACAGATCAAATAAAAGAATATAGAGTTTTTTTCTTGTCTTTTTCCCTTATTTTGACTTTTCTTAAACTTTCTCTTTGTGCTGGAAATTATTTGCTTGTCTCTGTTTGTTTTTTTACCAAAATATCTTAAATAACAGGAAACAAACTGCAGCTTTTTGCTTTTAGTCGATCTGCAGAATGTATTTTATTTTGATAGTCATCACGTCTGCTTTTATTTTTTTCTTACAGGTTCGTCTTCAGACAGAAAACAGGACAAAATGTTTTGGATTTTTATAAAAGACATTTTGTTTTACTTTTATTCAGTGATTGATCATTGGTATTTTGGTTTTCTTCTTCTTGAGTTCTTTTAGATGACTTTCTTTAAATGAACCTCGCTGTGTTTTCAGTGTGCTGGTGTGAATCAGGTGATCGTGGTGCTCCGGCAGCCTGCGCTGCATTCACGGCTGCACTTCGTTACCTTTACGGAAATAAAAGCAGATGTGATGCCGACTGATTATCTGCTGACTCGTGCAGGTTTTAAACGCTGCACATTGATTTGAGATAATTAGAAGAACAGAAACCAAATGCTGCCTGGAGGAGAGAGAGAAGGAGGGAAGTCTGACACTCTCACTTGATGCTTCAAAAATAGAAAAATATGCAAAAAGTAAAACTGAGAGGAACGTGCAGAAACAGCGAACTGCTCCTTTACAGGCAACCGGAGGGAGAAGTGGATGTAGTAAAGTGGAGGCGTACTTGTTCTCTGAGGGCAGCATTTTCTGTGGCACTCGCACCGGCCCCCCCTCCGCCATCGGGTACCAGCTTGGGGGATAATGTAGATAATAAAACGTTAGCAGCACACAGAAGATCAAGCAAAATAAAGAAAAGATGTTTTTGCTCTCACATTTGATCTCGTAACGGAGGATTTACTGTGAATCACGACCAACAGAGGCACAAAAAATGTTGCCCAGTAGAGCTGTGTGTGTGTGTGTGTGTGTGTGTGTGTGTGTGTGTGTGTGTGTGTGTGTGTGTGTGTGTGTGTGTGTGTGTGTGTGTGTGTGTGTGTGTGGCAGGTCACAGGGGTCAACGGTGGATTTAATACGGTTTGTTTTCACATTATCACCTCGTCAGGAGGGTCACAGGATCTGGCCCCGCCCCTTACCACCACCCCCCTCCCCCCCTCCCCCGACGGAGGGTGAGGACATGGCTGTTTTCATTCAACACAATTAGTGTGTAGTGAGATGGTGAAACATGCAGCGGAGGAAGAGAGCAGAGACAGAAAAAAAAGAGAAAGTCAGACAGGTTTGATGTTTGTGGTGAAAAGCAGAAGATTAAAAATCGTAAACGCGGCGGTGATGACAGAAAAATGTCACTCAGATCAAACCTCTGATATTTGGTGGTGACTTTGGATCAATTTTCACAAAAGAGTTTCAATGCACACCAAAAAAAAAGATTCTGGTCCAAATTTTTGGACTAAAGCTCCTGTTTTTCCAAATAAAAGTCGTGCATTTCAAAATAAAAGTTTGTCCAACGGTAACTTATCCTCGTCGTTGCTACAGTTATTTCCTCAAAAATGTTTTTTTTTTTTTAAATTGTCTTTCCATTTAAATTCTACTTTCATTCAGGACAAAACGTGTGATTTTTTTTTAATGGACTTCTGTGAATAAGAAGTTTTCTCACAAACTCAGCAGTAAAAATTTTTTTTAAAAAAACTCTTCCCAGCCTCAGTTTCAGCTCGTCACACAGCGAAGCAGAAAAATGTCTCCGACTGAAGACATCAAAGCGAGATTAGTTGAAGACAGAGAAAATGAAAGTCAGCTGGTTGGAGAGGATCTTCAGGAACGTCTGCAGGTCAGACAGAACACAGTAAATGGATGAAAACTGATGGATTCACTGTTTTACAGTTTTATTTTCCTCATTTTTCAATAAATCCCATGAAAAGATCAAAACCAGCAACGTATATATATATTTATATATATATATTTTTTATATATATAGTTTTATATATAAAATATATATATATAAAACTTCACACATGGATGGAGCGGTTTATTCACAGGTCAATATAGTTTTCTAACTGCTGTTTTTATCAGGACTTCCACACAAAACTCAAAAATATCCGGCTGTGTTCTTTATCATCGTTGTGAATGAAGCCGTCAGCCAATCAGATTGTGTGAAAGATTCCAGTTTTTCATCCACTTCCTGTCCAGTAAACACCATGTTTCTCCAGATGTGGGGATTTTAAATCGGAATTTTTCCGATAAACCGCAGGTTTAAATGTTCGTTTATGGACTTAGAAAACAAATCTACATTTTAAGATGAATAAACTGTTTAAAAATCGACTTTGATTCGGTGGAAAACACATTATTTTTCTAAATTTGTTGACTTTTTAGAGACATACTTTAAAAATGCACACAAATATAAATAACTACAGCAGTAAAAATGCACACAAATGCAGCAGCTTCAACTTTTTTAAGAACATCTACTTTTAACACTCGAAATTTAATATATATATGACTTTTGATACTTATAGGTTCAGTGAACATCAAATACTTTGGTTGACCAAAGTGATTTCCTGGTAAGATTTCTGATCTCTGGATGATGCTGAATCATCATTTTTCTGAGCTGACGCCGATCTATTGAAACATTTTTTTTGTTACAAGATTTACACAAACGTGTTTGTTTGCTGGTTTTGAGTCTTTTCTCAGAAGATTTGTTGATGAAGAGGTGTGATGTCACTGTCCTGGGGGGCGGAGCTCCGACATGCCGCCGCCTCCCTGAGTCAGGCTGAGTTCAGGTGGATCAGAGGAGATGAAAACTCTCAGAGCAGCTATGAGGAGAATGTGCAGGTGGAGGAAATGAAACAATAACACAGCAGTGTGTGTGTGTGTGTGTGTGTGTGTGTGTGTGTGTGTGTGTGTGTGTGTGTGTGTGTGTGTGTGTGTGTGTGTGTGTGTGTGTGTGTGTGTGTGTGTGTGTGTGTGTGTGTGTGTGTGTGTGTGTGTGTGTGTGTGTGTGTGTGTGTGTGTGTGTGTGTGTGTGTGTGTGTGTGTGTGTGTGTGTGTGTGTGTGTGTGTGTGTGTGTGTGTGTGTGTGTGTGTGTGTGTGTGTGTGTGTGTGTGTGTGTGTGTGTGTGTGTGTGTGTGTGTGTGTGTGTGTGTGTGTGTGTGTGTGTGTGTGTGTGTGTGTGTGTGTGTGTGTGTGTGTGTGTGTGTGTGTGTGTGTGTGTGTGTGTGTGTGTGTGTGTGTGTGTGTGTGTGTGTGTGTGTGTGTGTGTGTGTGTGTGTGTGTGTGTGTGTGTGTGTGTGTGTGTGTGTGTGTGTGTGTGTGTGTGTGTGTGTGTGTGTGTGTGTGTGTGTGTGTGTGTGTGTGTGTGTGTGTGTGTGTGTGTGTGTGTGTGTGTGTGTGTGTGTGTGTGTGTGTGTGTGTGTGTGTGTGTGTGTGTGATGTTCTGCAGCAGGGGAGAAGAGCAGCGTTGAGACTCTGCAGTCCTGCAGTATTTATTAAAGTACTTTTTATTTTCTGACTTTCAAAATAAATGTTGTGTCTTCCTTCATTTCATTTCCTTCTTGTTTTGGTCGTTTCTCTACTTTCTCGACTCATTTCTCACCTTCTGGGTTTCCTTTTTTTATATATCAACTCTTTCCTTGTTTCCTTCCTTCTTCCTTTAATTCTCTCTCCTTACTTTATTTACCTTTTTTTATCTGTTGATTCTTTTCTTTCCTTTCCTCTTTCTATCCTTGATTTCTTTCCTCATTTATTCATTTCTGTCTTAATTATTTGGTTTTCTGATTTCTTCACCTGTCCAGCTCTTTATTTACATCCTTTCTTTCTTTCCTTCAGTCTTTTCCTTCTTTCTTTAAGTCTTTCATTGTTTATTTTTCTCTTCCTGAACTCTTTTCTTCTCTGTTTATTCTTGTTTTCTGTCTTTTGTCTCAGTTCTTGAATTTCTTCGTTCCTTCCTCCCTTTTTTCTTTCCTCTTTTCTTTCCTTCAGTTGTTGCTTCCTGTTTCCTTTTCCTTCTTTCCTCATCTCCTCTCCTTATTTTTATCTTCCTGAACAAATTTCTTCAGTTTATTCTCTATTTCTTTCATCCTTCTTTTTCCTTCACATACAAACATTATAATATTTATAAGCACATCAAAAACTGAAAACATAATTCATTCACTTTCTGAAGTCTTTTTTCTCCATTTACATGCAAATAAATGATGTTCTCTCCGTCTGACTGCAGTTCATAAGAGGACGACCTCCACCTGTCAGTGTGTCTGTAATGTGACTGTGACGTCAGCGGTCTCTACCTGTAGGGGGCAGCGCTGCCCCAGGACAGGTAGTCGTTGGGGCGGGGCGCTGGGCGGGGCACGATGGGCTGCTCCACCGCCGTCACGTCTCCGGAGTACGACTTGAGCAGGGAGGCGTTTTTACTGGCCAGCATGGCCCGCTCGTTCCGGCGGAACTTAGCTCTCCGGTTCTGGAACCAAACCTGGAAACATAAAGAACACAACAAATGAAATAACCAAACCAGGAACCACAGAGAACCTCAGAGAACCACAGAAAAATAATCAAACCAGGAACCACAGAGAACCTCAGAGAACCACAGAAAAATAATCAAACCAGGAACCACAGAGAACCACAGAGAACCTCAGAGAACCTCAGAGAACACAACAGTGAAATGAAACCTGACCCTGAGTGTTCAAACCTGCTTTAAAGTTTCCAAAATTACAGACAGTTTGGAGGTAAAAGTGTCAGAAACGATTCTCGAGATCTAATTTCTATTTGTTGAAATGACAGAAAGAAAAACATGAAGTTGATTTTACACATTTCACTGAAGAACATGAGTGAAGTCTGTTCTTTAATACGTCTCCTTTAAACACACCAAGTTGAGGCAGAATTAAAACCAATTAAAAGACAGAAATTAAAGACAATATTTGTCCAAAACAGTCATTAAAACTGCAAAACTATAAGATTAAAATGAAAAATAATAGTTTTGTTTCATTGACAGAACCTGATATTTCTCCTTTTAATCAGTGACTCTGAAGTAAAAACAGGAAAAAAAAAAACTGAATTTCCTCTAACAGATGAAAGAGAAGCTTTGAATGTTCGTCTGTTTTACATTTTGGTGCCAAATAAACTGAAAAACGTTTCGACTCCAAATTCCAATTTCATCTGAGCTCTCAAACGCACCTCAGTCTCAGTTGTTAGTGAATGAAACTCATGAAGTCGTTGGGAAGATCAACATCTTCCTCAGACGTCGGCTATCATCTGAGTTAGACTAATATTTAAATATATTAACTTAACATCCAAAACACATGAACTTCCACGACCTCGGACCTGAGCTGGGGGGAGGAGCCAGCGGTGGATCTGACCGATCCGATTGGAAACCTGACGATACTACGTCCCGCCCACCGATAGCTGTAACCTGACTGCACCACAGGCCTGTCAATCAAACAGACACGCCCCCAAAAACAGGTCTTCTTGAATCTTCTTTTCTAATGAATGAGGGATTATTTTCAGATGGACCTCCAGAAAACTAAGAAGAAGGAGTGACTTTAGCTAACAACACCGAGATAACTGATGGACACATTTTATTCACTTTGGATTTGATGAGAGAAGTTGAATGGGAGTCTATGGAGCCGGAGGCTTTTTGGAGCCGACCTCTAGTGGCACTCGCTGGTATTGCAGCTCCAAACTCTTTTATAAACAGTTTGTGGTCCCGACTGAGTTTTCTCTCCTCGTTGGAAAGAATTCGTGAACAAAGGAGCATAAAAATAAGAATAAACTCAAAACGTCTCTGTAGAGCCTTTAAACCGTCATGTCATACAACCACACCTCCTTCATCTAGAGTCCACCTCATCACCCCCCGCCCCCTCCACCCCTCCTCCCGAAACAGAGGATGATGATGATGATGACTTGGGGGGTGCTAATGTTGTTCCTCGCTGTGAAATCAGATCCATTATTCGAGCGCCGTCCGCTGACGTCGGGCCTCAGGAATGAGCCCCGAGTCTCATCTATCAAAGGATTTCTGCATCGCTCGGCGCTGCACATTAATCACAGATGTGCTGCTGCTCTCGCTCCAACATCAGCGTTTCCTCTCCGCCCGCAGAACAAACACGCTCATTGTGTCGTTTGAAGAGAGCGCTGATTTATTTGTATTTTTATTTTTTTTAAAGCGTGATAACCCTGCAGGAAACTGGATGTTTCATTATTTCGTGAGTTCAAATGAGGCCTGTGTGCTTTTAAAAACTACACCAGCTTTTTCTTGGGTTGCTTTCAGGTCACGTTTCCATCAGGAAGAAGTTGTGCTTAGTTCCTGGTACCTGCTTCTTTTTTTTTGCGAGCTCAGAGGAAACTTGAAGACGCCCTGTTCTTCTATTCTTTTGTATGATTTTTGTTTTTTATAAATATAAATTCTTGTCAATCAAACTGTGACATCGGCCGACCCGTCTCGTGTTTCCGCGGCGTCCTCTCACTCGTTATGATGCTGACGTGCTGATCACAGTTTTACGGTAACTTTTGTGCAAAAACAACATGAATCCATCTCTCCCTCTGGCAGAACCGATCGTCTTGGCTCCGCCCCTTCCATTTCCCAGCATGCCCTCAATCTTTTGCAATTTAAAAAAACAACAAGTCAACCGAGTTAAATATGCGACTAGTAGATATTCGATGTAATCAAAAATCATGCTTGTCATACTTTGCTTGACTTTGGTAGTAAAACTCGTTGAGATTAAAGCTGCACTTCCCCGAAGCTCCAAATAAAACTGGGAAGAGTTCATCGATACAAACTAAACTGTAAACATCTCAAATAAAGAAATATCTACTAAAACACTGCAGACGTCTGATTGGTCAGAGAATCGTCACCGGCAACCGTCCGAGACCTTCACCGGAACGACCTCCTGTTTTCATCAGCAGCCGTCTGAAACTAAATTCATCAAACATCCAGAGATCCAGATAAAAGCAGCAGAGCGTTGCTGCCTTAACAACCGGAGGATGGAGCGGTCGTTCTCCCACAACGTCTCCTCAGTGCTCATCTGACTGACAGGAGGAATCCTGCAGCCTCACCAGGTGTGAGACTCGTTACCTTGACGACGATCACCTGCGTTTGCTGCTCTGCTGCACATCTTGCATGCTTTTGAAAAACAATGAATTTGCAGTGTAAATCAGGCCATTTTTTTCCTCTGCTTTTTGTTCCTACTTATATTTCTGTAAATAGAGACACAGACTAGAAGCGTCCGGCAGATTTTCAACCCAAAATAATGATTTTCTATCGACACATTTGAAAACGTTATTTTCTCATCCTGCAGATCAGAAATGCAAAAATGAGAAAAAAGTAACGTGCAACCGAAGAATTAAACTGGAGATGTTGAATTTAAGATTGAAGAAATATTAAAACAAGTGACAGATGAAGGCTAAAATTCAACACAACATCCCAGAAATAAATGCTTATTTCTATTTGTAAAAATTCAACTGCAGTCTATTTTTTTTAATTTTTTTTTAAGTTATTTTATCTTTTGTTTGAATATTTTTATGCATTTTTACATTTTATATTTTGGTTATTGCTCTTGATAGTTTTGCAGTGTCTACTTACTTCTTATCTTATCTTATCTTATCTTATCTTATCTTATCTGAAATATGGAATTCATTCTTGTTGAAGTTGCAGGTGAATATTTGGGTTCCTGAAGTGATTTCATGTCCCAACGTGATTCGTTCATGAAGTCCAACAGAAGAATCAGAAATGCTGCGATAGTTTCTGCACCAACTTTTCTGAAAATGACAGCGAACTGTGTTAAATAGAAACCTGATGCTGGCAAAGTGTTCCCGTCTTTAAGCACAAAAACAAACATTAAATACATCCTGAGAAGAGCGAAGTAAAAACAGCGTTTTAGTTTCCTAAAATCAGTCCATCTGTCATTAATTCTGCTTTGATTGATGTTTATTTTTGCACATTAAAACTCTAGTTTTTACTGAGTCGACTGATTCAGAGGTTGAGAGAAAAACATTTACAGTAAATCTGCTAAAACATTAAAACGTCTGACGGGTGAAGAATAAAGTTTAATACAACAGTCCAGCAATAAATCTTCGTTTTATAAGAATCATAATCAGCTGTTGTTCAGTCAGATTGAGACGCGTTGTTTTATTGTACAGACTGTAGTTTGTGGTGCTGTTGGACCGTTAACGCTGACGTTATTTATCCCGTTTGTTTCTGTGGTTAAAGACGTAAACACTTCGTCATTTGTATTTGGGTGTTTTTCCTGACAGAAATTCAGTGTAATTTTCAGTTTTAATACAGAAATTTTATGAACATCTCAAAGACAAACTGAAGATCTGTGTTTGTGACATCACTCCTCCGACCAATCACAGCGTCCCACCGAGCTGCACACGATCTGTGACCCGGTCACATCAGTCCTCCTCCAGACCTCCAGAACTTCAGGAACCATCGCAGAGGTCACGTGACAACTTCTAACCGGCTGCTTCGATCCGAACACGTTAACCAGACAGATTATTCAGATTATGAACTAAATCTGTGAGTTTAGGAGCTCTCAGATGATCTGAAGCTGCTTCTTCTCATAAAAAACAAAACTCCTGCTTCTCTCTGAAATGATCATTCATCATAAATCATTTTAAGATCTGAGCGTTCCTCAAAGGATCTCAGTGTTTTTCTAAATCTCTTTGTTTTGTGTCCCGGAGCTGTAAAAAAAAAAGAAAAAGGTTCCAGCGGCCTCGTTCTGCTGCAGAACCGAGCCGAGCTGAACCGAGCCGAGCCGAGCTGAACTGAGCTGAGCCGAGCTGAACCGAGCTGAGCCGAGCCGAACCGGTGTCAATAAATCACTGCTCAGACGTCCAGAAATCAGAGGATAAAAAAAACGCTCTTATTTTGAAGGGGAGGAGGCGATGTCAAAATAAAAGTGTGTGAATGTGTTTTGAAGGATGTTTAGATGAGACGAGCGTGACCGTTGTGACGGTTCTCGGTTCTCCTACCTGGACTCGGGCCTCGGTGAGGTTGACCCGGCGGGCCAGGTCCTCCCTGACGAAGGCGTCGGGGTAGTGCGTCCTCTCGAACACCCTCTCCAGCGCCTGCAGCTGGCTGCTGTTGAAGGTGGTCCGGTTCCGGCGCTGCTTCCTCTTCTTCTTCTCCTCCGTGTTCATCTGCTCGTCTGCAGGAAGACGAGTCAGAATAGTTTCAGTTTCTCTCAGAAAGTCAAATAAAAAAACACGCTGACTTGGATCCAAGTCACAGTTTTTATCTTTTAAAATAGTTTTTCAGCTTAAAAAATCTGCAGAGAAGGAAAATAACTTCAAATATTTGTGGCACACTTTTGCTGTAAAGTCACAGCAGCTTCAAAACTGTATCAAACTTTAAATATAAAAAAAAAAAATGCAATATTTCATGTGTTTCTGGCAACTTATTTTAAAGCCTCACAAATCCTAAAAAGCAGATTTTTTTTTTTTCAAACCCTCTCCTACATGAGTCCAGTGAGAAGATGCTGTTTCATGTTTTCACATAAACTGGGAGTTCAACCTCACAACTAAACCTCAGCTGCACCGAGAGAAACCTTAAAGACAGAACTTTTATTTATCAGCATATATTTATATGAATTATCATAATTTGATAGTGAAATAACAGCTGCAACTAAAATATTTAATCTGCATCTAAAACCTCAAAGACAAACAACCTTCTTCCTCTTCATGTATTTCCTGTCTTTATTCCAATATACTACAAATTAAAGGCTGTTTAATTAAATGTGCACAAGTCACAAGTCGTGCAGCGTTAAAGGGCCGATTCACCCAAAATAAAAACAACAACATGTTTTGGTGTTTACAGCTTTGAAAAATGTCTGAAACATCGTTTCTCTGCAGGAAGTTCTCAGTGACTTTTCAAAATGACACTAAAAGATGATTTTTTTTTTAAATTTTTTAAATTTTAATGAACTAACTTTTAAATAATCCCTGAATGTGAAGCTGTAGAAGGACGACTCACAAACAAACAAACAAACAAACAAACAGACAGACAGACAACAGGAAAACAAACAGGCTGTTCGTGAAGGTGACTTTATACTCAAAACAACACACACACACACACAGACACACATACACACTCTCACACACACACACACACACACACACACACACACACACACACACACACACACACACACACACACACACACACACACACACACACACACACACACACACACAGTTTCCTGGTACTTTACAGGAGAAAGTTAATCTGTTTGTAGTAAAATTATTAAACTTTAATATATTTTTGTTGTGATCTGTTAAATTAAAGAAAAATCTACTTTGATTTCTAATTTATTTTCTATAGTTTGAGCAGTTTGATTAAAAAGTGACGTCTTACTTTTTTTTTTAACTTGACTGATTTTTATTGCTCAGTTAAACGTACAAATATTCAGTATTTCACCTGAAAAAACTCAGTTTAACAAATACTGGCTTTTTTTTTTTTTTTGCAGCTACAGTTACGACTTACTTGAGATTCTGAAAATAAATGTCTTTATTTATCACATTTAAAAATGTCCATGTAACAAAGCTGTGGCTGATTTCATACCGAACATTCAGTGATGCCAATAAATATGTATTTATTTATTCTAGTAGTCTATTTGTTTGTTTTTTATTTTGTGTCCTTATTGTTATTAATCTGGCGGTGAATAACATTACAACCTTTTATACAATTGATAATATTTTGTAAAAGAGATTTGGCAGCTGGATAGAATTTAAACCGTATAATGTCAAATATTTTTACATAAATGTGATCTGATTTAAAATATTTGTAATTTGACAACAAATACGGCATCAACACACCTCCAGCTGTGTTTACTTTTTAGTTCTTATTTTTTAATATAACATGAAATTAATATATATTGGGCCTAAATGCTGTACGGAGAAAACAAAAATGTTTACAGATTTAAAATGAATGAGTCTCTAGACGAAGCAAAATGACAAATATTTGCACATTTTTCAGAGAAACGTCCTCGTTTATTTAAAATAAAAATCTGAAAGTAGAAATATTTTTACTTTAAGTCTTTTCCAGAGTTTTCAGTCACATCTCACGGTCTTCATCGTTTCAGATAATCTACCGAACCTGTGGAGGACGAGCTGAGAGCTGAAACATTAACACGTAAAAGAAATCTACAAAAATCAGACGTTTGATTTCATTTTCAGCTGAATAACTATTTTAATTGTTTTACATTTTAATTTAAAATTATGTGATCTCTTATTGAACTTTTCCTGTTCAACATGTTACAGCTGAACATTTTATGGAGGTTCCACGAGGTTTTTAAACATTAAATTTAGACTTTTTTTTGAAGACCTGATGTGAAATGAAGGAAGACAGATCTCAGGTGATATTAATACTTATTTCCTGCTAAAAGATTAAACTGTCGCCACACACACACACACACACACACACACACACACACACACACACACACACACACACACACACACACACACACACACACACACACACAATCTGTCATCCAGCTGCCTGTTTGTTTTCCCGTCAACATGTCTTCTGAGTTGCAGCCAATCAGAAGACAGCTGAGAGGAAAACAAACTGATTATCTGCAGGTTTAAAATGTAAAAAACACAACAACGATTCTCAGTTGTTCACATATTCAAATAAAATATTATCTGATTTATGTGTATTTCGAGCTGTTTACTTCTCATTGTTTCATTTTAAGTATTTTTTTCAGATCTGCTGAATCAGCACTAATAAAAGATGCTTGTAATGTGAATTTAATAACATTGCGACCCTTCACATTCATCTCAGGACCTCTGCGTGGATCCAGACCCAGAGGTTGGAAAACCACTGCATTAAATGTCCAGCAGAGCAGATGTGCAAACAAAACTCAAATATTTAAACTATTTTACGTTAAATTTCATATTTTAAAGATGACAAAAGTCAAAAGTCTCGGGTTTGAAATTTGTACTTTTAGTGTTAATTCTGGTTTCTTTTAGTCCGTTAAATAAAGTCCTGATGCGTTCGGGGTCCCGTTCATATCAGGTGTTACAAAAGCTGCTTCAATGTCTTTGACCTTTGACCTTTAATTAAACAAAAACACAGTGAGTTCAGTTAGTTTCTCTTGAGGAAAGTAGAAGTTTATCTCAACTTTTAAATACGTTTTTCTGCTCAGTTCATTCGTTTTGTTTTGATCTTTGTTTTTTTTGTGTATCAGCTTCATCTTAAATAGATTAAATACGTTAAATGAATTAACCCGGTCTAAAAGAAAACTACTTTCTTCTTCTTCTTCTTCTTTATGATCCAGTTAATCTCCATGTGACCGCTCAGATTTATGCTGGGACCCCCGTGTGGGGGTCCGGGGCCCCCGGCCTCAAAACCAACACATTAAACCGATAAAATACAAAATACAACGTTTGTCTTATTTTTAGGTTTTTCTATAAGAAAAATGTAAAATTTGCAAAACATGGACGAATTCTAAAGTTTACAGGAAGTTTATGTTGATTTTTCTTCTGAATTTGCTGCTTTAATTCAGCACTAAAAAAAAAAAATCACTTATTTTAGCTGAAAATAAAATGATTTCTTTGTTTTCTCATAAAGATGTGACGTTTTAAATGTTATTATTATTCTGGAAGGAGCATGTGGAGTTTGTGAGGACGTATTTGAAGTAATAACAGACTCTCCTTTGCTTCTTATTTTCCATCTTTGTCATAAATCCGTGCAGCAGCTCCACAGTTTAAACTCGGTTCGGTAAAGAAGTAAAAAACAGACCGAGTTCAGAGGCGTTAAAGGCGGATGAAGCTCAGCACTTCATCCCGGTAAAAACGGCCGCTTCACCGGCTGCAGGTCGAAGAAGAAAAAGCGGCACGCGCTCCGGTCGTCCTCCCGCCACACTGATGACGTTACAACCGAAAGAAATGAAGCAGTTTTTAACGGTTTAATGTCACTTTAAGACGGAATTTAGTCCAAAATAAAAAAAAAATGTTTTTTTTTTAGCTTATATGTCAAAATAAAATCAGGTTGTACTTATTTTATTTATTTATTATTATTAACCACTACAAATTTGTCAAAGCAGGTGAGACTGAAGAGAAAAATTGTGCGTAAAGAACTCAAATAAATCTGTTTTTGTTGCCTACTTTTAAAAAAGAAATCTAAAATAGTTTCTAAAAACAATTACAATTCTCTTCATTTCCTTTTTGCTCGACGGTTCCAAATCTTTTCACTTTGATTTATTTTTTTGTATTATTTAAAATGGGAATAAACGTCCAAATCAAATCCAAACACGGAGAGCTCGTGTCTTTGAAGCGCGCGCGGTGACTGAGCGGCGGTTTGGCCCCCGAAAAGCTTTTAATTAAGGCTGCAGGGTGAAATTTAAAACAGCAAATCAAAGCCATGCCCGCCACCAACCACCACCACCACCACCACCATCATCACCATCACCATCATCATCATCACCATCATCATCATCAGCATCGCTCTGCAGCTCCAAGTGTGGTCAACACGTGTGATTAGACTGATCTCATTAGCAGCTATCAGTGAAAGTCAATTAGTCCTCCTGCCACAACTAATTCAGGGAAACACTCACTGATTCCTCAAATCATAAAACAGCAGACAATTTCACTTTTTACTATTTTAAAATGACATTTTATTTTATGGACTCATTAAAAAAAAGTTTCTGTGTGGCACAGAAGTGGTTTTTAAAAATAGATTTTAAATGTTTGTGGCTTCTGCTGCTTTCATGTTTCTGTCAGAAAAGTAGAAAATAAAATGTTAGCTGAGTAATAAAAACTGCAATATGTCCTTATTTGTGAAGTTTCTCCTCAGACTCACATTTCAAATCGGATTTATTAATCCTTTCCAGCTGTTTGTTCAAATCATCTCGCCACTAAAAAAAAAAAAAAAAAAGATCCAATCAGATGCTGTTATTTGATTCCTTAATTGTCTGAAGGAGAGCACGCGCGCTAATTGTGACAAATGAGCGTGCTCCGGTGCTCTGAAAGTGTTTGACAGGCTGAAAATAAGCGTGAATTAACGGCGTGACCCCGCCACTTCCTCCACAAACGGTTCTCACAGCCATTTTTTTAAAGCCTTTAAAAAAAATAACAATAACACTCATTAAAGCCCATAACGGTTCTGTCAACTTCTGCAAATGGCCCTCTGAGAAGAAGAGGAGGAGGAGGAGGAGGAGGAAGGAGGAAGGAGTTTATTTACTCTCTCAGCGGAGAGCGCGAGCTTCTCTTCACGGGGATTTATCCGAGTTAAGACTCGACTTCCCTGCACGCAATGGCACATTTAAATTGAGAGAAAAGTTTGGAGAAATAAGGCTGGTTCTCAGGTTGGGTCGTCAGCGAGCAGCTCAGAGAGCAGTACCCGCCTCAGGAATCACCAAACACGGCCTCAGTTTACGCCCACCGCGCGGAGGAAGGAGAGGTGGCTGGAAAAACGCGGCTTTTTTTTTTCATCATTATTTCGTGATAATTTTTTGCAGATACACATTAAACTCTAACTCACTTTAAAGTACTTTCAAAATAAAGTATCATCAGTTTCCTCTCTTAAATTCAAAAGATCAAAAACTGTGGCCTCGCGGAGGTCAACAGTCACGAGACAGAGATTTATGAGGCGCGAGCTCGCCTCGTCAGGTTCCCTCCACTGACCATGTCCACCAACACCACCAGACATCAAAGTGTTAATGGTGAATTAATGGCCGTTTGGAGGTTTCGGGGTGGGGGTGGGGGGTTGGGGGTCGTCAGGGATGATGCATTGCCAAAACTCACTAAAGGATTCCTTCCGTGCGCGCGCGGCGGCGGCGGCTCTCCGCACGCGGACACGCGCCACAAACGTAATGAAAACAAATGAGTTGAGTTTTCAGTGCGTCGTTACGACTACGCCTGTTTGAGGTTTGATTGATTTCCAGAATTCATCCACACACCCTCTAAAACACACGAAACAGATACAAGCTGGCAAAAAGAAGGAAAAAAAGGTTTGCAGGTCGTTTCCTCTGTTCTGTCCCGGTTCGGTTCGGTTCGGTTCGGTTCGGCCCCCTTCACTTACTCTCCTGCTGGGTCGTGTCGCTCCCGCTGGTCAGCCCCGGGGACTCCAGCATACTCCTCCCCGCCTCCCCGACGCCCTCGTCCGCCTGGCTGCCGACCATCTCCCCGGCCTCCTCCAGGTCCAACAGGTGGCTGACCGAGAAGTTCTTTTTGGCCTGCAGGTTGTCCAGGTTCGACGTGATCGGGCTCTCCAGGCGGTTTCCTATCGTAGCTTGCCGGTCCATTACATGTGCATAGCTAGAAGTCATGACGAGAGTTGGGGAGCAGCGGAAAACACGAGAGGAGAAGGAGAAGGAGAAGGAGAAGGAGAAGGAGAAGGATCACGAGCGAGCCGAGTAGATCCGTGCATGCAGAGCGCACGAGCCGCGTGTCCACAGCAGACCGGCAGAAACCCGGCAGCTCCGAGATGTCCACCTCCGGGTGAGCCGCGAGGCAGCTCAGACAAAACTTCAGCACAGTTCTCCCAAGTCTTTTTGTTGTTGTTGTTGTTGTTGTTTTTTACAGCCAATCCATCCGGCGGCGCGCGACAAACGGAACAAACATCAGAGCCTCACTGCGCGTCCTGCTGCCTGACCGAGACTCTCTCGCGAGCTTTTTCTAAGGACTCATAGAAGAAGAAGAAGGAGAAGAAGAAGAAAAAGAAGAAGAAGAAGAAGAAGAAGAAGAAGTTGTCTTCCCACTCTGGCGGAGTCACATCTGAGCAGGAAGAGCTGCTGCTGCTGCTGCTGATGACGACCAGATGCGCAGAGCTCCGTGGGTGCGCAAAGACTGCTCAGCGGCTGCAGGGCGCGAGGAGGCAGGACATTCCTGCCGCGCCCCCAGTCTCTCTCTCTCTCTCTCTCCCTCCCTCCCTCCCTCTCTCTCTCTCTCTCTCTCTCTCTCTCTCTCTCTCCCTCCTCTCTCTCTCTCTCTCTCTCTCTCTCTCGCTCCCTCCCTCCCTCTCTCTCTCTCTCTCTCTCTCTCTCCCTCCCTCCCTCCCTCTCTCTCTCTGAACACACACTCTAACACACTCTTAATAGGAGCGCCGTAATTACGTGGCAGTGCCTTTATGCTGTGTCTGACGTTTCACAGGCCCCCACCCTCCTCTTCCTCACCTCCTCCTCCTCCTCAGCAGAAGCACCAACATCAACACCATCAACAAACCTGTGTGTGTGTGTGTGTGTGTGTGTGTGTGTGTGTGTGTGTGTGTGTGTGTGTGTGTGTGTGTGTGTGTGTGTGTGTGTGTGTGTGTGTGTGTGTGTGTGTGTGTGTGTGTGTGTGTGTGTGTGTGTGTGTGTGTGTGTGTGTGTGTGTGTGTGTGTGCTCAGTGAGACACTTTAAAAATAATACAGAGAAAACATGGAGTCCAAAAAGAGAGAAAAGTAGAAACTATTTAAACAGCTTAAAAAAAAAAATTTGTTTTTGTTTTTAGTTTTTGTTGGTTTTGGTTTTTAAAAAAAAAGAAGCATTTAATAAAAATGTATGAGAATGAAAGTGAAACGCAGGTTTAACTCCACATTCACAAAACAATGATTTCAGTGTTCTAACCTGCCATCATGTGACCAGATCAGCTGTTCTTCTTGTTTGGAACTATTGCTGCAAATTTGCGTAATAAAAGTCACTATTTTTTAGTGCATAGGTGCAAAACATACTGACAGTATAGAAACATGCAGTGCATCAGATCAGGACTGCAGCAGTGCAATGCAGCATGCGTCCAGCTGAGACCTTGTCATTAAAAATGCACCTTGACCTTTGACCCCAATCCAATACATCTGAAGAGCACATGCCAGAGCATGTCGGACATCCGGTACTTTTCACACACTGTGTTTCAACATGCGACTTCATTTATCCTCCTCAAACTTCCTTTATCTGCTCACCTGACGTTCATCCAGCAGCAGGTGGATCCGCCCACAGGTGAGTCAGGTACTTCACTTCTCGGCCAATCACAGCCGGTGGAGCGTCAGGACCGCCCCGCCCCCTCCAACGGGTTCTAAAACGGTCCTGAAACCCAACCGACAACGTTATTCTCACAGTTAACATCCAAAATAGTGTTTACATAAAGGACATAATGTGAGACTGAAGTTTTTGAATGACTTTCATATGTGTTAAATCAGATAAAGATGGAAGAAGAAGAGAAATGAGAAACACGAGAGAGCAACCAAAGTGTGTCGTACACCCGGACGTCCACTAGAGGGAAGCGTGTGTTTGATATGTCTGGTGAAGAACCTGCACGTCCAGCAGGGGCGGATGGAGGTCATGTGACGAAAAGGCAGTAAGAAGGTTGGAGGCGTAAATCACGACTTTTCCCGACAACGTAGCTCGAGTCTGAGAGGTGATAAAGTTTGTTTCAACCAGACTCTGTTAGGATTTTGTCACTTTTGTACTTCGTCACATGACCTTTGACCCCGGCCATTACGTGCCGTTGCTTTTTGCGCCTTCAGCTGAGACAAAGCGTGACACGGACACGCTGCCCTCTAGTGGACTGAGGTGTATTTACACGCTGTGACGAGATGCTGGGCAGAAAATACTGATCTGAAATATTTATATTTGCCTGATTTTTGCAAACTACTGAAATTAGTTTGAATCTTTAGGTCATAAAAAAGGTTTCAAAAGAAAGAAATCCTCAAAAATAAATTATTCTGCTGGAAGTCGTGTTTAAAGTTCAGCAGCTTTTCTCTGAAGATGCAAAACGAGCTGCAGGTTAGTTCGGTCGGAAAGGTTGGAGGCGAAGGGATGAAGGAATTGGAGGGACGGTGGAGGTGATGTTGGGGGAGGGGTGGAGGTGGACGGGGGCGTGGGGGGATGCATTGAAATGTCAGGAGTCGACTGCGGGCTCCGAGCTGCCATAGACATCCCGTAGCTTCCAGCCCCCTGATCTGGGAAAAGAACACTTGATGCCATCAAAGGGACGCCGATTGAATCCAGATGTGCCTCTCTGGTTCTTTCCATGTATTTAATGAAGGCACACGGATAGAGTAGACTTTTTCATCATTAGTTTTCCCCCCAGATTCTCTTTTCCTGCCTACAAGTCCATTCTGGTGCCAGCTAGGGCAAAAAAAAAAAAAAAAAAAAAAAAAAGAGAGAGAGAAAGAAAGAAAAAAGGGAAAGCGGGCCTCCCCGAGTCTCCGTCTTTGTTCGGAGCTCCATGTGAACGCGCCCGGTTCCTCCGGTTTGTCTGCGGCGGACGGGAAACATCTCCGGAGAGGAGAGGGAGAACAAACGGCGTCCCGCTGCGCTGATGTTCACAGGAAGGAGCTGAGAAACACAAAAAAGTGGTTTTACAAATGACTCAGAAATCCAGTTCTGATTTGCAGTTATTACATCTGGGCTTCTTTTCTGAGTTCACATGATGATGAAATGAAAGGCCTCGTTGTTGGAGCCTCCATCCAACAGATTTAAAGATCTTTACGGAGACAGCAGACAGATCAATAAAGACACACAGACCGAAATAATAAAAAGAAAAAAAGTTCATTCTCATTCAAGCATCTTAAAATCTAGAAACTCTGAATGTGGATCAAACTGAGAAAAGCTCTGCAGGAGATGAACAAACAAATGTCCACGATTATCTTTCAAAAAATATATTTATTAAGAAAAACAGAAACAGAGGCGGAGTCTCGAGTGTCTGTTCGGTCTCGTAGTAAACTCAGTATTCAAATTAAGGACTCAGTTTCACTTTTTTTACTGATTTGCAAGAAATTTCAATCTTTACATTTTCAAAATAAAACTCGCAGACTTTTTGAAAAACAACAACATCTGCAGTTATTCTGCCTTATTTCTGATAAAAGTTGAAGCTGTAGTGTCATATTTAATATTAAAAAAAAGTAAACGCTGATGTAATGAATTAAATCACTCAAAACAAAGTGGGAGTGAAACATCAGCTGTTTTTCTGTGTTTATATGTAAGAAGAATTGGTTTGATGTCAGATTGCATGATGTAAGTGTCATCTTTCAACATGTAAACATGGTTCTGAGGCCGAGTTGTATTTCTGATCTGCAGCATGACATATTTTAATTCCTGGAGAGTTCACTGAAGTGTTTGATGGTCTGTCTGAGTCTCTGTATTAACTCCAGTAAAGCGCATCATAAATCTGATCCTCGTCTCTGATGCAGCTTTGAACAGCAGAGATCCTAAATGAGCGCGAGCTGCTCGGCCCGGTTTGAAGTGGAACCCGATCAGAGTCGTGAAACTGCACACGTCAGGACTCCCGGCCTGCTCCGGGATAATTGGGGTTTGTCGTGGGTCCAGCTCGAGGAGACGGTGGGTGGCAGCAAAAAAAACCTACAACCACCGGGCCTCCGAGGTGACGTTTAAATACTAACGAGGTCGGCAGCTTTCTGTCTTCATGTGTTGTTTTTTTTAATCTTCTATTAATTAAACCCTCAGCTGGACTTCGGTTTGGGCCTCTTCAGTCGTACACGTGACGTTTGGAGCGAATCGGAGACGTTTTGATTCATTTGTGTCCGAATAAATAACGACGAGCTGCAGAATCATAAATCAGCGTCAGACAGAGATTAACGACGTCTGCACTGATTTCTTCTGATGTCTCCGAAACTCAGGCTGCTCGTAAACATCAGTTATGGCTGTATTTACTGTACATACATGTGCACGGCAGACACGGACGGACGCAGGTGTGACACGTGCACACTTGTAAATAAACATCCTTTCTGCAGACTCAGACTTTACATTTAACATCTCATCTCCTTTTCTTTTCTTTTTTTTAATTCCTTTCAAAAGTTGCAAACTTTCTGCTCCTCGAAAACAAACTCAACTTTCTCCGTTTATCTGATGAAACACGAACATCTTCTAAAATGTGACGTGAAAACTGCTCCTAGTCTTCCAGCTGCATTAAAATGCCGCTTCACGCTCTAAATGTTGATTCTGATCAATCTTCTGGAGTTTCCTCCACTTTTAAATGCAAGATTTGGACTTTGTGGTATTTTAATTTGAAAATACCACAAATACCAGCCGTCAATCAAATTAAAATAAAAGGTCCCTTCTTGGCCTTAATGTGTTTTCTCGGTGCAGTGTTGGGCCCCCGGTGTTGAGGATGATGATGATGGTGATGGTGACGGTCCCGGGCCGCCTTACCGCCCCCCCCCCCCCATGCTGATTGGAGCAGCGTCCTGTTTTATTTCCCTAATTGGGGAGTAAATGCCCCCCTTGTTGACGCTCCACATCCGGATGGGGGGGGGGGGGCATGTTGCAGACACGCTGCAGGTCTCTCCTTCAGACGACCCTGAGCTGATTGCAGGCACCACGTCACGAGACAACAACCGCAGAGGTCACGTGACCTGCTGCGGGCTGAGGACGCGTTAAACATGCAGAAAAATAATAATCTCTTAAACATGTAAATAAATCTGCACGTGCAGGGCAACGTGCAATTAATACTATCTTGAGGTTGATTATTTCATATTTATATTTATGCACTTTTTATAGATCAATATTGTTTTTAATTTTTTTACAGCACCAGACAGTCAGAGTTGCTTTGTAGAGTCGGTTTTTTGCAGTTAATAAAATGATGACCTAAAGGAAGCACGTGCATGATTACAGGTCACACACGGCAGTTCTCATAATAATTCAGTGACTCTAAAGCTGAAATAATGAATTTTACGTTGTAAAAAAATGCTCATTAAGTCGCTCTGCTTCAGTGAACTTTTACATGTAATAAAGCTCTTTATATTTTCACGGTGCTGTTACCTTTACGTGGATCTGTTTAGGGCACTACATCTAAGACCTCTGCTTTTAAAGTAAAACACTTTCTATTTATTCTGGTTGCACTTTGACGTCTGACTTTTATTTAATTCCCTCCCAGAGGTAAAAAAAATAAATAAAATAAAAGTCTTAAACAGAATTTAAGGTGCTTAATTAAACAATTAATCAAATTAAACCAAATATAAATATTAAAATGAAGGCAGTTGAAAAACAGCCTCTTTAAAAAAGTTGAAATATCGCAATAATAAAACTAAAACGTGATGGTTTAATGTGTGTGTTGACGTGTGTCTCGTTGTGGGAGTGTGTTGTGTTGTGTTGTGTTGTGTTGTGTTGTGTTGTGTTGTGTTGTGTTGTGTGTGTTGTGTTGTGTGTTGTGTGTGTTGTGTGTTGTGTGTCTGTGTCCCTCCGCACGTTTTAACGACTCGTCGTGTTGTTTCTATTGTTGCTCCGCTGTGACTGTAAACGGTTCTGTGGTGCTCCGACATAAAACACCAATCTGCTCCTGATTAAAACAACACGGAGAGTTTACAGAGCAAGTGGCCGTGTGAGATTAATTCAGCCGCGCTGACTCATTATTACAAAACCCCGAAATCCAGCAGAGAACCGCAACCGGGGCTCTTTACAGCTCATCAGCACAACCCGGGGGAGAGCTGCTCCGTCTTCTTACGTTTGGGGTCACATATTTGATCGTTAGGGTAAATCAACTTTCTTTAAATAGAAATAAAGGCCTATGTAACTATTTCACTTTTTTTTTTTTTTTTTTTTTTTTTTTAAAAAGGTGATTTTTGTTTTATTTTTACCCTCAATTTTTTTTCCTTCAAAAATATTAAAACAATTGTGTCGTTAAACGAACTCCGTTAAAATTTCGTTCATATTTTTGTTTAAAGTGCAGAATTTCCTATTTATTTAGCGGATTTGTACATTTTGAATCCAGTGGAGGCTTTTTATGGTGAATGACTATAATTCGGCTGCAATAATAGATGCTTAAATCAGACGGGAGGTTTGGGATAATGGTTATTAAATATTAAACATAATTTATCGCTCCAAAAAAAGGCGTCCAAACGCGCCTCTCGGACTCTCCGCTTCCTGCCGCTCCTCAGACTCACCGAGGTGGGAGTTCAGAGTTCAGCTGATGCGGAGGTGAAGCTCGGCTTCTCCAGATGGCTCAGAGACTTTCAGGAAAAGAAAAGAAAAGAAAGAAGTTGATTTGGTTTCTTTTGGTTTTTCTCTTCGGCTCTCGGACTTCTCGGGTTTCAGGGTCTCTGTCGAACCTGTCGGGGGACGCCAGCGCCACATAAATCACACTTTACTTTATAAACCCGGGTTCTCTGAAGTCCACACACACACACACACACACACACACACACACACACACAGTGTTTCTAATGTAGATGTGCTTCGTGCAGTTTGCAGCCGGTTGGAAACCTTCATCGCTGCCTGTCTTCTCATCTTTCTTTGTCCTTTAATCCGGAGCACATTTCTTCTCACAAAGGAGCCTCCGATCGGTTTATCTGAAGGGATCAATGTCTTCTCGTTTCCATTGGAAGCTGCAGCAGCGAGGTGCATGATGGGAAGATGCAGAAGACAATAAACACCCTTTTATCCCATTTGGATAAATATCAGTTTGGCAGGATTGAGATTGTTGTTTTTATTCAGGATGAGTCACTAAACGATTGTTTTATATCGAAGGAAAATGTTGGAAGGAGAATTTTGTTAAAGTAGAAACGGCTGGAAATCAATGAGAAATATACTAAAAAGCCCAATTTATAAAATGAAAGATCAGAAGAGTGAAAACGCCTCCATGGGAACATGACATCATTCTTTTGAGTTGAGGCAACAACTTTAGTTGTTTGAAATTAGATTTATAAAACTGATAAGAGTCTCGTTTGTTGTTCAAATAACTTTTAATTGAACTGAAAAACTTTGTTATTTAATCAAACTCAATCAATTGAATACTTTTCTGATGAAAACACAAATATGATGTTGTTTTAACACAAATTCAGCAACATTTTCTTTCATCTTAACCAATGTATTATTTCCATTAAATATAATTTAATTAACTTAAAACGCCACTTAAAATTCTCGGTCCTAAAAACAAGAGGGTCATGTGACACGGATCATCTGGAATAAACTCAACGATTTTGTGTCAGTAGAGATTTAAAGCGACTTTATTCTAAAGAAAACTGTATTTATTGCACAGAAATGTACTTTAAATCTGAAATAATATATAATTATATTTGTGGATTTTTATTCAGAATAGTCTGCTTGCAGGTTTTTCAGGTTGGAACCGATTTCATAAAATTTATAAGCGAGTCAGTGGAGAAGATTTCAACATATTATTTTTTATTCAAATCAATAACGTTCTTCAGATGAGAATCTGATTGAAACAAATATGAAAAATCTTTAAATTTAATTTGAGAAATTATCCAATGCTGGAATATTTTTCAGGCTTTTAGGAATCAATTACAAATGAAAATGATCTGAAATATCTTTATTTTGTGCATTAAATTCATCATTTATTAAAAAAAATTGCTAAATTATGGAGAACTAGTCAGTTAAATATCTACAATATCAAGATTTAATATGTCAGTGAAAAGAAGAATAACGTAGTTTAAACCAATAAAAGTGGAGTAAAAATACTTTAGAGTTTACTTCATTATTTCTAGAAGATGTCAGAACTCACAGGAAGCGAAGTTGGTCTCGTGTTTCGGAGCTGAATCGGATCGTTTGGAGGTGAACTCTTCTGCTGAGGACATCAAACGCTGACCTTGGCGGTCCGGTGTGGTGGTGGTGGTGGTGGTGGTGGTGGTGGGTGGGGGGGGGGGGCAGACAGGCGGGCCGGCGGTCCCAATGCCTCGCTCAGCTTCCACCTCCCGACTAATTAAAAAACCTGCTTTTACAGCCCCCCCACCCCCCACCCCCCTTCAGACGGCCAGATGTGACCGGAGCGCCGTAAAAACTCTCAAAGCGGTTTACAGAAACACTTACTGCACTTTTAAAACTCTCCCGCCGTGTAAATTCCTCCTCAGACCACGAGCAGATAACTCATCCCGGACAGAACACACCAACGTATACTTTACACTTTATTTTAGTAAGATATCCCACTGTAGTGTACATCCAAATATCAGCGGATTTAATATTTACCCCATTTAAATACCTCTTTAAACACTTCGGAGTTTTTACGCTACATTACAGTTGTGAGTAATTTGTGATAGCTCGTTCTGGAAGCATCCGTACGTACGTTGGCGGTGATCGTCTTACCGTCCGGGAGGCCCGCCGCCGCCGCCGCCGCCGCCCTCCTCGGGAAGTCGACGGGATCCATCGCTCACAACTTCACCACAAAAACAGACAATCAGAAACATCTTTCCTGCTCACGGAGCAGACGGAGGGAACAGATGGAAGATGTCGTTCTGGTTCTGATCCGTCCTGCAGGATCACAAACACTCACGGCTGCAGAGACATTTAAAAACACCAAAACTACAAATGCTTTTTACCCTGAAAGCTTTCAACAGACGAACACAGATCTCCGTCTGAAACCATCTGATCAAACCTGCAGCGGTGGAACGTAACCGAACGTTTACTCGAGTACGACAGCTTACAAAGATGATCCATAACCAACATTAAAATGTTCCGTGAAGTCGTATTTCAGTCGTTTCTATAACCCCATTTCCAAAATAAAAAGTTCGGACGCTGTGTAAAATGTAAAAAAAAAAAACAGAATGTGATGATTTGCACATCATGTTGAACCCGTATTTAATTGAAAATAGACTAAAGATAAAATAACAAATGTCAAAATTAAGAAATTTTGTTGTTTTATGAAAAGTATTTCCTCATTTTGAATTTGATGGCAGCAACACGTCCTCAAAGAAAGTTGTGACAGGGTCATGTTTACCACTGTGTTTTAGCAACACTCTGTAAACGTTTGGGAACTGAGGAGACCAGTTGCTAGAGTTTTGAGAGTGAAATGTGGTCCCATTCATAGAAAATTGCACAATCATGAAACGAAAAAATACGACAAAGGACACACGAGGAGCGGCTGAAATCCTCCATCAGGCAAGAACGGGACCACATTTCACTTTCAAAACTGCAGAAACTGGTCTCCTCAGTTCCCAAATGTTTACAGAGTGTTGTTAAAACACAGTGGTAAACATGCTCTTGTCCCAACTTTTTAAAAAACATGTTGCTGCCATCAAATTCAAAATGAGCAGATATTTTTCATAAAACATTAAAATTTCTCCGTTTCAACATTCGATATTTTGTCTTTGGTCTATTTTCAGTTAAATGTCATTTAAATTAGATTTTTTATTTATATTTTAAACAGCGTCCCAACTTTTTTTGTTTGAAAAAGGGTTGTATTTCATAAATATTTTAAATCGTATTTGAGTACTTCAACTTGTGAAACTTTCAGTACATTCTGATGTACTTCTACTTGTACTCGAGTATTTTTTCTTGGCGTTGTTGCTGCTTCGACTTCAGTAAACGATTTCCTTCCATCACTCCACATCTGAACACCTTCTTTGGTAAAACTGATAAAAAAAAAAAACCCTGCAGAACAATTTGACTAATTACAGAAACGGATGTTTGGAGGAAACAGAAAGCTGCTTTTTAGAAACTGTAGATTGAACTCGGCATCTTCGCCGGCTGTCAGCGACACAACGATGGTTTTAATATTTTTATGGCTTGATTCATGTATAAAAAAGAAAAGAAAAAAGAAAAGATTTCTTTCTAACTTCATCATTATAGAAGTTTTCCTGTCGGAGAAACATTCGACTGATTCAGGTTTCTGATGAGAAAGATGCTGAATCGAGATAAATCAGATCAGATCACGGAAATGTGGAAATAGTTTGTTTGTAAAGTCACTGAGAATAAACACCAAGTCTGACTAAAGAAACCTGATTTAAATCAGGTTTTGTCTTTGAGTTTTGAATCGTGAATCTCCTGCAGGATTAATTCTCCACCCGTGACGCCTGGAGAGCTGAGAAACTGTTTGTTTCCTGTTTCCTTCAAAATAAAAGCATTTAGTTGTATAAGAAAGTGATTTTGAGAACAGGAGTGTTTGATGTTGAGGAGTTGCTCCTCTGTGGATCAGGAGGCCTCCGTCCCTCCCTGCAGACAGTCTCCTGGTGTTTCAGCCTCCTGCTCGGTCCCCGACGCTCCGATCGCCTCCTGCTGCTCCTCCTGGACGGCTCCTCCCTTCTCCTCCTTCACAGCCTCCTCCTCAACCTCCTCTCCTCCACAGTCTTTGCTCGATGGCACCGCTTCCTCCTGATTCTCCACCGAACCGTTTCCCTTGTCCCTCCTCCTCCTCCTCTTCTCCTCCTCCTCCTCCTCCTCCCTCAGCTTCTCCAGCTCCTCCTCGGTGGCCTGCAGCTGCAGCTGCTCCATCAGCTCCTCCAGCTTGTGGGCCTTTCGCTGCTCGTTCTGCTGGATGATGGCGTAGAGGTGCTCCGTCAGCTGCTCCTTCACCTCCGTCTTCTTGTGCAGGTCCAGTTTGGCCGTCACGTACTCGGCCTCCGCCTTCTCGTAGCGCTTCCTGTTTACAAACAAACAAACAAACAAACAAAAACAATCAGGAACACAAAGAGTAAACTCATCGTTTTTATGCCGTGTTGTATTTTTCATCTTCCTGTGACAGAAGTCTGTTGATTAAAGATTCATCAGCTCCTTTTAGGAAACATTTTCACCCGCTTTTTGTCTAAATTTATCCACTTAAAGAGTCGTAAATTAAATCAGAACATTTATTTTCTTCATGAGAGAAATAATCCTGAAAAGTTCCTTAAAATTAGAGACAGTTTTAAGTATTTTTGGGGGATTATTTTAAGGACTATTTTTGGACGACTCCGGTCCATTTTGCATCGTTTAGATCAGAAATACACAATATTCTCCGGCTTGGGCTTTTTTTAGTCGGAGGATTTATTTGATTTTTTGATATTTATTTTAAATATATTTTGAAGCAGAGCTCAACTGGTGGCTGATTTTAATCAGTTAATATGACGTTTTACAGATAAATCTGTATCTGCAGTCATCTCTGATATTAAAACAGAACATGATGCAGAAAAAGATGCTGTGGACTTTAATTTCTTTAAAATGTTTTTATAGTTATTCACTAATCTCTCAAAAGTTCATTGTTTCAGTGTAATATTGACATTTTGGACTATGAAGTTCATTATTAAAATATTAATTATCATGAATTTCCAGATGAATAGATGATGTAATAATTGTTAGCTTGCTTTTTTTTTTTTACTGTTGATAAATTTGGTGTCTTAAAATATTAAATTTCTGAAAACCTCTATTTCCTTGAAGAATTAAAGTTTGTGTGTCTGCGTGGATCCTCTGAAGAACCGGATCCTCGCTGAGAGAACAAAGCAGAACCACGTCAAACATTTTCTAAAGTCTCGTTTTCAGGTTGCGTCTCCACGACCGACTAAACGAGAACAATCGTTTAATATTTTCACGCAAACATCTGTAACGACAGCGGAGGAGTCGCAGCTCCATCATCCGGCTCCCTGGAGGGTCAGACAGCAGCTGCAGGGGGCGCTGTTTCCCCGGACTGAAGGTACATTAACAGAATGATGCCTGCTGACTGTTTTAATGTTTGACAGCAGCTCAGGAGGTCATAGGTCAACGAACCTCAGAGGAGCTTTTTAAAAAAAAAATCCAATCACCGATAGAATAATTTCGTGTATTAATGTGCTGCTGTGTTTGTGATGCAGCCGCCGCTCTGAGGTATTGAGCGAAGCCCCGCCCACATAGCTTTATCTGATTGGTTACACCTCGAGAGAAACGGCCAATCAGACGGCGGATGTTGCAGAAAACACCGCAATCATGTCATATTTGCTCCTTTTTAAGAGTTTAATAACAGTTTAATAAAAGTTGGTCTCACCCCGAAGCGACTGGTTAAATAAAGTCAAATAAAGGAGCGTTAAAATAACTCTTCCATCTCCTCACGGTTTCATTAAGAAGCAGCGAGTTGTTACCTGGCGGCCGTGTATTCCCAGCTCGCCTGCTCGATCCGCCCCCTCAGGATGCCGATGTCGTTGGACACCATGTCGTCGAGGGCCTGCAGCTCCTTCTGGATCCTCCTGAGCTTCACCGCTTCGGCCTGCGTCTGTTTGGACCTGAGCGGGAACACGAAACACCGTCAGGATCATTTTTCCAGCCGCCGACGAGTCGCTCTTCGATCGCTCGCTCACTTCTCAGCGATGGTTTTGGCCAGAAGAGCTTTCTTGCGTTTGTTGGTCTCCTCGATGACTTTCTGCTCGAGCTGCAGCTGCTCCAGACGCGTCTTCTCCCGCCTGCGATCACACGCACAATCAATTCAATGGGTTTAAATTTTAAAAAAGACAACAGAAAAAAAGACTTTACCTCCATTGCTTCTGTTTGAAGAAGCTTCGATTCACATCAAACTGGAAGGAACTTTTTTTTAGAAGATCATTTAACTCCTGCAGAAATTATGTTTTGATATCAGATCTCAGTTTTTCCATCTTCGATCTAAAGTGATAAAAATGAACCAGTTGGTTAGTTTAAATCCAACTTTTCCACCAACTGAACCTCCAACGAGGAGTCGGTGCTGCATTTATACTTTGTTGGGGTTTTTGACTCATAAAAAGCATGAATGATCAAGAATGATCAAGAATGATCATGAATGATCAAGAATGATCAAGAATGATCATTCATGATCATGAATGATCATGAATGATCAAGAATGATCATGAATGATCATGAATGATCATGAATGATCAAGAATGATCAAGAATGATCATGAATGATCAAGAATGATCATGAATGATCATGAATGATCATGAATGATTATGAATGATCAAGAATGATCATGAATGATCAAGAATGATCAAGAATGATCATGAATGATCATGAATGATCAAGAATGATCAAGAATGATCAAGAATGATCAAGAATGATCATGAATGATCAAGAATGATCATGAATGATCAAGAATGATCAAGAATGATCATGAATGATCATGAATGATCAAGAATGATCAAGAATGATCATGAATGATCAAGAATGATCATGAATGATCAAGAATGATCAAGAATGATCAAGAATGATCAAGAATGATCATGAATGATCAAGAATGATCATGAATGATCAAGAATGATCATGAATGATCATGAATGATCAAGAATGATCATGAATGATCAAGAATGATCATGAATGATCAAGAATGATCAAGAATGATCATGAATGATCAAGAATGATCAAGAATGATCAAGAATGATCATGAATGATCAAGAATGATCATGAATGATCAAGAATGATCAAGAATGATCATGAATGATTATGAATGATCATGAATGATCATGAATGATCAAGAATGATCATGAATGATCATGAGTGATAACTCCTTGAATTAGAGTTATGACAGTTTTAGTTCAGATGTGTGTTCTGTGAATGTTTGTGATCTATTATCTGTCTGACACACCTGCTGATGCTCCTTAATTAAAGCAGCCTTGTTTCCTTTATTTACACATTTTGTCCTTTTTCCTCCTCGTCTGTTTCTCGCTGTGATTTAAGCATCATCATTCCTCACATCAGTGAATCTGTAATCCACCTCGTGGTTTATCGATTGGTTTGAACTAGCAGCACCTGATCAAACAGATTAAACCAGGATGAACTGACCTGGATGTCTTAATTCTGCTCCTGTGAAACAGGTCCAGGTGCAACAACACGTCATGTTTAATATATGAATATATTATTCATATAATAAGGAGTCATACTGACATTTCCACCTGTTGCTTCTCCAGCTCTCTGACAGGCGGGGGCTCCTCTTCCTCCGCAGCCGCCTGCTGCTGGTTTCCATTCGGCCTCATCTCCGGTGTGGCGGCCGGAGCTCCGGGCCCGACGGCGGGCCCGGCGGCCGGCCCGGCGGCGGGCCGAGGCTCTTCCTTCGGCGGCGGTTCGGCGAGCTGTTGGTCCGGCGGAAGGCCAGCGGACCCGGCGGCTGCTGCGGCGACCTGCAGGGCTTTCTCCCGCTGGAACTGCTGCCGATTCCGGCCGGCTGGAGCCGCCTTCCGTCCGCGCGCTGCGTCTGGAAAATAAATACAAGGCGGTCATGTCCCGCGGAGCGAGACGTCGCCCGGAAACAGCGCGGAACCGGGTCCGGTACCGGAGTCACCTGTCTGCTGCATCCTCCGCAGCTCCGCTTCAGAAAAACCCGCCCAGCCGCTCATTTCTCCGGCGTCACACCGATAAAACACCCCGAACCCGATGGCGGAGCTCATCCGTGCGGGAAACCTTCAGGTGATTGAAAAAGTTTCAGACTTTATGAAACTCTCAACGACGCCGCCATCTCTGTTGTTTATTACTGCCACGTCAAGGACCCCGAAATAAAAAGAGACCGGCGCCGGTGTCGTCCCGGATATGGCCTGAACTAAAAGAAAACTAACATTAGGTTCAAAAAAGATAATAACATTTTACAGTCTAATATCACAAACAAATATGAACAGACAAAAGTTGACGCATTTATTTGTTTTATTTGGTAAAGAAAATATAACTTTGTAGATGAAAATAGAGAAGGCATATTTGTGGTGTGCTACACAGGCGCTCCGTAGATCTCCTTGGGTGTAAATAGGATTGTGGCTTTTTAAGGCTGAGATTTAGATTATGGTTTTATTTTTATTTAATCAGATTCAAATCAGATAATACTTTAAAAATAAACTGAGTAATCACGATATAAAAAAATTGTTAGCATTCTGCATCATTAAAATATATACATATATATATATATATATATGTATATATTTATATTTGATGAGGCTGACAAATTATTGAGTGTGTTAACTTCATTTTTCAATGGGTATAGTTTCCATTAATTCCCCATCCGCTGCCCCCCCACCAGATCTTCAAAGGGTTGCTGGCCGGTGGTGGATCAAAGGTTAATTAAAGAACCACTTCATGGGAAAGCTGCATGAAATTTAAGTGGTTGTTCTGCAAAGTGGAGGGATAGACGCCCTGTCGTCAGAGCGGGGCTGATTTAATTTGTGTTTTTTATGATTAAAATTAACTTGAAATTTCTCACTTATATCTTTCTGCTTTTACATAATTGATTACATCTCTTTTTTTCTAATTCTGTCCACAGGAAATATTTAAAAGTTGCATGTTCACACACTACTGTTGTCGTCTCTGTCGGAGGTCAAGGTGAGGTCTGTGGACAGGAAACAGGACGTGAAAGGTATATTTCAGTCCCATCTGATTTATTTTTGTGTTGCACATCTCATCCTGCATCATCATCACGACGCCGTTGTTTCTCACAGTAATTGCTCGATGTAAAGACATGCAGCGGCCCAAAAAAACCCAAAAAAACAATGACCTCTGCTTGGCAACTAATAAAAAAAAGTGGCCTCCACATCTTTTTTGCATCTGGGGGCCAATTATGTGCGAGTTAAAAGGCAAAACACCTCAGGAGGGCATAAATCGCCGGCAGAGTGGAGACAGAGGAAGGCATGGAGGCCAGATGGCAGCGAGGGAGAGACACCGAGTGTTCTGGTGCCGAGGACGGGACGGATAGCCAGAGGGACCACATGGCTCATTACTGAGGTGACCTAGCGGGGTCAGAGGTTTGTGTGTGTGTGTGTGTGTGTGTGTGTGTGTGTGGGGGGGGGGGGGTTATACCCCTCCCCCTCCGTAGGAACGGGTAACGGCGATAGGAGAGGAGGAGGTTACCATGACGACTCGGCTCGGTTCAGAAGTTCAGATCTGTCGTCCACGTGTGTCGAGGCACGGTTTTTTCCAGGAACCAGAAAAAAAAGTTCTTCGACTGTTTAATCTGAAGTTATACGCGAGGTAACCATGGCGATCAATTGTGTAAAACATTTGGAACATTAGCTGGATGACCAGTGATGTGACTTCACAAACTGCTCCTCTAATTAATCAAAGCATCCGCCCTCGAAATCACTTTAAAAGTCTTTAACTGGTGTTTTTATAAGTTGTGTTTTTATTTCCAATCGTTTCTCAAAGTAGACAAAAGTTATTTCAGATGTTCAGGTTTCTTCTCATTGATATCTGTTTCTTCAACAGATTCTGGGTTTGACCCACAGACTGAATATAAAAGTATTCGTAGCTTCCAGGTCTGCAAAATGAGGCCTTAAGCTGCAATACCAGCGAGTGCCACTAGAGGTCGGCTCCAAAAAGCCTCCGGCTCCATAGACTCCCATTCAACTTCTCTCATCAAATCCAAAGTGAATAAAATGTGTCCATCAGTTATCTCGGTGTTGTTAGCTAAAGTCACTCCTTCTTCTTAGTTTTCTGGAGGTCCATCTGAAAATAATCCCTCATTCATTAGAAAAGAAGATTCAAGAAGACCTGTTTTTGGGGGCGTGTCTGTTTGATTGACAGGCCTGTGGTGCAGTCAGGTTACAGCTATCGGTGGGCGGGACGTAGTATCGTCAGGTTTCCGATCAGATCGGTCAGATCCGCCAGCTGGCTCCTCCTCCAGCTCGTCCAAATATGGTCACTTCCTGCTCCAAAGAATCAGACAGAATCTGAACTGGAGTATGATGTGAATCTGCGGTAGCGATAATAACCACCGTCATGTTGACGGGGCGTCTGAATACATTCGGCTTCATAAGGAACGTTAATTTGTTTTGAATAGTAGGTCGGCTGCTCGTCGTCACCTTCGACCTCACCGCTCGTCCTCAAAGACGCTGAACGTGGTGCTCGTTCCATCCGACAGGAAGCAACGTGAAAAATAAACAGCCCGTCGGAGGAGACGTGCGTCGAGAGAGCCGAAGCCTGGAAGAGATTGAGGATGATTAGAGGTCGAGTTGTTGAGCTGGAAGCTGGAGGAACTTCTTTTCTAATTGAAAGGACGGTGAGTCCACGCTGACCCTTCGGCCTCCTTCCTCCCGTCCAGGTTGGCGCGCCTCGTCTTCGAGCTGCTGTTCTGAATTTGTTCTCTAATTTCCGTCCCTGACCTCTCGTCCCGCCATCTGCAGCCGGTTTGCAGCGCTAACCGGCGGCCTGACATCATGCACGCTGTTTCCCTTTTATCGTTTCCTCTTCACCCTCGGTGTCTCAGGTTCGGAGTATTTTCCACCAACCTTCTTGTTTTCTCTAGAAAACTCAACTTTTACTGTTTTTTTTTTTTATATCTGCTGCCTCTCAACAGTTCTGCGTTTTCAAGCTCTCGAATGTTCACGTTTTCCCCTTTAAATCCTTCCTTCAGTAATTAATAAAAACACTTTTTTTAAAGTGTTTAGTCGTGTTGAGCCTTTTTCTGAAGACTTTTTTCCAGCTGACCTGCAGACGAGTTGCTGGACAAACACTGTTTTCCGCTTTTTCACGAGCTGCGTCCGTGATTTTAACACTTTATTCTGCTGCTGAAACATTAATGACCATTACGAGGTCAAAGAACGCTCTTAAATTTCATTATTTAATACTTTTCATACTATTATATGGTGCACAAGTTTTTCTCGCCATTTATCGAATACACCGATGCAGTAACGGCCCAACGATGGCGACAAAGAAATATTTGATCCGTCTATAAAAGATGAGGATAAAGTGATGATTAGTGCTCTTTTTTTTATTTATTTTTTTAAAAGTATTAATCTGACAGCGTTTAGTTTGCACTTGTAATTTTGACAGAAACGTCACTACGTCAACGTCCATCGTATTTTTTGATTTTACTGGACTGATGTGATTGAAAACAACAAAAATCTGCTGTTTTTTGCAGATTGTTTAACTGGAATTTATCTTACGAAAGCAAAACTTTTGTATTGCATCATCAACCACGAAGCCTCGCGTTATTGTTTTTAAAGCTGCATTATTCAATCAAATTAAAAAGTATTGAACAGTCAAGGTCCTCTGCAAATGTTTTAAAGATTATTTACCTGAAATTGAATGAGACAAAGTAAAAACTGTGCTGTATTTTTATTTTTTATTATTTGCCAGAAAACAAGTTGAGCTAAATTTGACGAAAACATGTCTTGCAGCTTTTTGGACGTCCCGTCGTCACAGTGGGACTGAAATTAAAAACTTCTGCAGGACGGTTTTGAACTCTTAAATCAGGATGTAGATAAACTTTCTGTCCAAACGCCAGTTCGACATGAAAGTCCTCCTAAAATGAAGTACGTGTATTTTTAATGTTGGACGACGCCGGCTAGCTGCTTCCAGTCTTTATGCTAAGCTAGATAACTGCTACGCTCTTCACTTGCACATTTCGAGGTGACGTATGCGGTTCAGGAGGTCATCTCGTCCTGCCCCCCCCCAGAAAAAGAAAAAAGAAAAAAGGCCCGTTTCTTCCCCGAGACGTGTGATTAACCAAAGTGACGGCGTGCTGGACACGCTCGCCGACGCCGGCAGGTTATTGGCTGAGCCGGGGAGTGTTTTGACTCGCCGCTGACCCCGGCTGAACCCGACTCAAACACAGGCAGAATGTTTGGGGCTTTTTAAAACAGGCAATCACACGTGATGACAACTGATTCATCAGGCCTGCAGCTCTGCCCAGAAAAATCCCCATAAAAAGGCGCTCGATCGCAAGAAGCTCATTAGGAGGGAAAATGTGGTCTCCAACACCAGAGCTCAAATAAAGATACAGCTGTCTCCAGCATGGCCTCCCAACAATTTGGCTGCAGAATTAGATTCTTAATCAAATTATTTTTAGCTATGGCACATTTAATCCACTGTTGTTTTATTCATTAGCCGTTCCATGAATTCGCCGCGGCTCCGCCGGCCTCGCCGTCTGTCCTGTCGGCCGTTTCCCAGAGTGTAACGCGCACATCTGGACTCGATCAGGCCGAGGGAGGGAGAATGCCCATTAGCCGTCTTCTGGCAATCGGTGGACCCTGTGAACAGCGGTGCCCCGATCTCCCCCGCAGTTTCTGGTAGTCCGGCGCCGTACACGAGCTCCCGCTCGGCCTCGCCACGCCCCGATTTACCTGATTTCATTACGAGGGGGCAACAAAACAAACGGGAGTTTTTTTTTTTTGTTCTGGCAGCGCCGGCGGTACCGAGCTCCCGCCGAGACCAGATTCCATAGATTTATGGCACCAAAGATGTCAACCCTCAGCTGAGTTAATCACATTAAACCCAAAGTATGTGTCGTGTTTGTGGATATGCGAAGCAATAATGACTTATTGTTCCAAATGAGGAAAAAAAAAAAAGCTGTGATAATTACATAAATTTACGACCTGCCCTTGTTGGGCATTTTTAATACCCTTCATAAACAATTACATAAAACTGATTTGATTATTTTGAAAATCTAATTTTATTAGGCTCACTGGATCGGAGACATAAAACAGCACAAAATGTGGGCTGAAACACGAGGTCACGCATTTCAGAGCGAACACCAAGCAGACGAAGAGAAAAGCATTCCTGCAAATAGACTTTTATTAAAAGTAGCAGCCGGTCGGTAAATATTCTCTGGAGCTGTTTTGTTTCTCGAACATCTGCCGTGATTTGATTTAAACTTGTGTTGATTTCTCGTAAAGAGCGTCAGAACTGCGAATAAAGGATGAGGCGACGGCGTGAACCGAGTCCAAAGAATGACACGTTTTTAACGGCGATGAACTCTAAACCCCCCCACCCACACCCCCACCCCACCCCCCACCGACACCACCGCGACCAAAACCACAACCACCGTCACACACACACAATGCATTCCCTGAAGTTAACCTAACGTCCACGTTAACCTTAACACGGGGAAAAAAAAAAATCTTGTCACATTCCATAAATACTTTTCTGACATTTTCCAAAATATATTTTATCCCTGCTTTCCAAAAAAACATCATTACTTCCCCAAAATATCCTCAAAGTGTCCCCAAAAATAATTCAACTCACTTTTCCTGAAATGTTATCCAGCTGTTCTCCAAAAAACATCCTTGGGATGAAAGAGCCAGTTTTGTCTTGTTAGAAATAATATTAACAATAATGAGATTATTAAAATAATTCTGTTTATTGTTGGTGGAATATTTGGTAAAAAGAACTGAAGCTTAAAAAGAGGGTTTTTTACACTTGTTCGATCTGATTTGTGAGTTCGTGAGGTCACGGACAGGAGTTTGTGAAACACAAATCAAGGACAGATTGGATCTTTAAATGTCATCGTTAGAGAGAAGCTCAGAGTGGATGGAAATTAAAAACCTGAATGGATTTACAGATGTTAATAAACCGTAAAAACCTGGATCAGATCTTCGCCCTTTATTGAATCTGAGTCAAAACTTTAAACCAATAATGAGTCTTTACTTTCCAAAACTTTCTGCTCACTTTGTCCTCATGTTCTCCAAATGTCCTCATTTCCTAACGTACCTCCACTTTTCCAACTTTGTCCCTAAATGTTCTGGTCGTTTCCATTTCCGTTTAAAAAGTCACAAAAATTTAAGATTCTTTGAACTTTCCATCTTTTCTTTCAGAGATATTTTCATTGAGTCCGTACGTTTCCAGAACATCTTCACTTCCTCGCATGTTAAAACCTTTTACAATAAAAGTCCTCAAGATGTTTACATGGTAAAACAATTCCCTTCTTTCATTTCAATTCTTAAATATTTTGCCAAATTCAGGTGAACAGAAGCTTCGCTGAAACTATTCCAGCATAAAGTCGCATTTTTTGCAAATTTCTGCAACTTTACTTTAGTTTTTTTACATTTAAAACTCACTTAAAATTGTACAAATTACAATCGCAATTTTCGAGAAAATCTGCTGCAAAAATCAAACAATTTTGATCGCAACAATCACGAAAGAAACTCCATGAAATCCTGGAGGTTGTGCTTTCATGCAATTTATTTTTCACAAGTAATTTTATTTTTAGTGCATTTTACTGCTGCATTTTTTTTTTTTTTTTTTTACAGAAGTTCAACAGTGTATTTTTAATTCCTTTTACAGCCATGTTGCTCCTTGGAGCTTCACTTGCTGAACAAACCCAGAAAAGGCTCTCTGAGGAGATGCTGAACTGAGACGCTGATCAAGATATCCTCCCACAAACACTCAGTTAATGGGATCCAGGGACCCGAGCCGCCAAGCTCTTCCCCTCAGAAACCACCTCCGTATTTTGTGGGCCTGATTCTAAACATCACGATGCATTTCGCTCCGCTTGACAGATTCCTGAGCTGCATCCTGGAACCACAACAGGCCAGCTGATACTGGGAGACTGGGAACGTGGTGGTGCGACACCATGGGAACCAGTTACACAGATACAAAGCACACACATTTATACTGCACACAATATACACACATGTATACAGCACACAATACACACACATGTATACCGCACACAATACACACACATGTATACCGCACACAATACACACATGTATACAGCACACAATACACACATGTATACAGCACACAATACACACATGTATACCGCACACAATACACACACATGTATACCGCACACAATACACACATGTATACAGCACACAATACACACATGTATACAGCACACAATACACACATGTATACACACCGCACACAATACACACACAATACACAATACACACACATTTACACACACTGCACACAATACACACACACATGTATACCGCACACAATACACACATGTATACCGCACACAACACACACACATGTATACACACACAGCACACAACACACACACAATATACACACATGTATACAGCACACAATACACACACATGTATACAGCACACAATACACACACACACACATACCGCACACAATACACACACACATACAGCACACAATACACACATGTATACACACACACACACACAACACATACCGCACACAATACACACACATGTATACAGCACACAATACACACATGTATACCGCACACAATACACACACATGTATACCGCACACAATACACACATGTATACAGCACACAATACACACATGTATACAGCACACAATACACACACATGTATACAGCACACAATACACACATGTATACCGCACACAATACACACACATGTATACCGCACACAATACACACATGTATACAGCACACACAATACACACATGTATACAGCACACAATACACACATGTATACAGCACACAATACACACATGTATACAGCACACAATACACACATGTATACAGCACACAATACACACATGTATACCGCACACAATACACACATTTATACAGCACACAATACACACATGTATACAGCACACAATACACACATTTATACCGCACACAATACACACACATGTATACCGCACACAATACACACACACACACACACACACACACACACACACACTGCAGCAGGCGCTCGGTATGTGTTTATCTGGTGTATTTCTGCACATGAACTGGAAAGCTGTACTAGTTTGGAATGATAATTTTAATTTAATTGAAACTTAACAATTAAAGTCAAGTGAAATCTGTCAAATAGTTTTGTGTCTTATGTGTCCGAATAGTTTTTTTGCTCACTGGATATAAAATGGTAGAAATTAGTGAATTAGTGACAAAAATGTTTTTGTCAGGGATACGAAAGTAGTATCTAGGAAATATTCAGATATCTAGGAAGTATTCAGATGTCTAGGAAGTATTCAGATGTCTAGGAAGTATTCAGATATCTAGGAAGTATTCAGATATCTAGGAAGTATTCAGATATCTAGGAAGTATTCAGATGTCTAGGAAGTATTCAGAGTGTCGTCTCTTCATCAACATCAGGTCAGGAGACACCAGGTGGGTTTTCTTTGTGTCACCGTGAATTCGTCCCCCAGAGTCAGACTGTCAATACCGAGTTTCACTGGAACCTTCTGAGGGGAAAACATTCACTGAAACACCACCTGCTCCTCAAAACTTTTACTAAACTTAGGATGCAGTAGACAAGGGCGAAAACCATTATTGGATGTCTGTGATCTTCGGGCCCACTGCTTCAAAAACAACCATGATTATGTAGTGGAAATCACTGCATGGGCTCAGGAACACTTGGCTGTATTGAGGGTGTGTTGAACATTTTCTGTTTCCCAAAAATTTGACCCAAAATCTGAGTGTCTCTGCTTCAGTTTCAGGTTTCATGAAATCTCATGTTCTCTGGCTTTTCCCAAAGAACAACAAATAATGAACAGAATAAAAAAAATTGAAGACACAAAAACAGCTTCAGTCTGTTTCATTGGTTTTTGGTCTATTTTTGATCATTTTATTGGTACATTTTTTGACTTCTCGTGTGCATTAGTTTTAAGCTCTTGTTCAGTTATCATTTCAGAAATCAAAAAGCCAACAAGTGATGGTGATCACCTTTAAACACATCAGCATTTCGAGCACAATAGACTGCTGAGTCATGTGATTACCGCCGTTTGTTTATCTAATTGGAGTTACAGCCTCATAAATGTATGTGCTGTCGCCACCGCAGCGGTTTGTCTTCACGCCCGTCTAAATTTATTCATGAAACGAGCCGTTTGAATCTGCGGCCGAGCTCTTTCATCAGCGCTCTCGTTGGTGTTGATCATTTCTCACAGAGCTTCGCCCACCGTCTGTCTGTCTGTCTGTCTGTTGGTGACACGGTTACCACGCCACCACATCAGAGTCCCGCCGCCGTCACATGCCCCACATTTAACGTAAACACCCGTGGTTGCCATGGGGAGGCTGGCAGGGCCGCCCGTTCGTGCCCTTTTCTTTTTTTGTTTTTCCTTTCCTATCATCATCATCGTCGTCGTCGTCGGGCACCACCGCGCTCTACTTTTCCACCGCTGCTGCTGCCAGAGCTCCACAACCATCACTCATTATTCACGTCCATCAGATCCTCCTGAAACAACACTCTGAAATCCAGGAGACACCAAAAAAATCCCCCGAACGCCAAGCTGCTTCTGCTGTTATCATGTTCAACTCGGTGCCCGCTGACTCAGCAGAGATGGTGAGTACTGACACATTTAAAGATGTCTTTTATGTGTTTTCCACACTTTCAGATTGTTTTCTCGGAATCTGAAAAGCAGTTAAATCTCCTCAGCTTCTACCAGCATCAACCACCGCCGTCCGTTTATTCTTCTTGGTCTCTCAGCAGGATCAAGAAGCTTTATTCTGTGTCTTTCGACTCTTCATCCATCCATCCATTTTTCTTCCTCTTATGCGGCAGGTTCATCTACTTAGAAAGTGTTCTCAAAAAGTGTCCGATAAGTCTGCGGTTGACAATCGTAAAAGCTCAGTTTTCTGCGTCCACACTTCGACACAAACTCACATTTAACTTCATCCAACGTGTTGTGTCATTGAAACACTTCATTTGATCACTTCTTTGGGTTTTGTTTTTGAAAGTCCATCAGAAAACAACGAACACGAGGATTTAGCAAATCTTTGGTTGCCATCGGTCGAGTCGTGGTGCGTTCATAAGCGACTGGGAAGTTAAAAAGTTCCGACCTCAAAGTGGAGAAATCCACCTGAACACCTGTTGGACTGAGAACATCTGAGCGTGCCAAAGAAGTTTGATGTCCCTCGACAAAAATCTGTCACTTCGTGGTTAATTCGCGTCATCATAATTGGAGCAGGGTGTTGTGATGTTAATCTTTGCAATTACTGATGACTCAAAATGTAAAAAAAAAAAAAAACGACAGACGTCAGCTGATTTATCACCATAGATGAACCTGACATCGAAGATTCCATCGTATTTAAACAGCAGGATATTTATTACGATGTCCGTAGTTTTCCCTTCAGCTGTGCGCGGTCCTGCGGTGCATGTCATTCTCAACGCGCGGGCAGAACTCGTCATTATACCTGCATGCCAACTGTGGACAACAGAAAGGTGATTCTCTGCTTTTAATATAACGAATCACTCGACATGAAAACAATCAGCTCTTATTAAACCTTTGAAGCAGTATTACGATTAATCGTGTGCCCGTGTTGGACTTCGCGTTGATGCGAGGCCAAAAAAACACCTTTGTTCCTCCATTTATCTGCAGGCGTGTGAACCTTATTTGTATTTTTTTCTCCTTCACACCCTTAAAGTCGAGTCTCCGTCGCCCCTCCGGTCCTCCGGAGCCCCGTTAATAAGCATGTGTTTGTAATTACATCCCTGCAGCCACCGGTGACACAGAGGTGCCCTGGCACCGACTCCCTGGCAGCCACCGACTCTACCTTCATGTTTACGCCCCCTCCCTCCCCCACCTCCCCCCTCCCCCAACCCTCGGCGCCCCGCCACGCCAAACCCTCAGCGCCCAAAATAGTTTAATGAGAAGCTTTTTAATGCCTTTATTATGGCAGAAACTGGCACGGCGTACCGAGGCCGAACGCCACGCCGCCCCCACCTCGGCTCGCTAACTAACCGCCAGAGGTAACGCTGAGTGAGCGCCCTGCCCGCAGGGTTGGGGAACATTTAAAAGTCTGTGTTGCCATTTTGTTTTTAATATGCTCACCCTAAACCACACACTCCTGCACGCACCCACCTCACGCAAAAAAATGCATCCATGCACAAACACACTCGCACACACAGCTGCGCAATCAGGCAATCCTCGGGGGCAGTGATTTACTACCCGGACTATTTTATTAATTTAATTACACATTTACAATCATTCTTCTCAGAGGAAAACAGGGAGAAAAGTGCTGCCTGTGTGTTTTTTTGCGGAGGCAGCCAATCTTGTTTTATTTTATGGGCGAGAGAGAAAGATGTTGTTTTATTTTACGAGTGGCCTCGAGGTTTCCTTAATGTGTTAGAAACACAAAGGGTGTGTCCTGTAAAGCAGAGGTCTTTAATGCTCTTTTTGTTTGTTTGGTTTCTTCCCTTTAAATTTCCAGCAACCCGACAAGGGAAACAATCACTCACCGTAAAGCAAACAGGGAAGCACTTTTCTTTTTTTCTTTTCACTTTTTAATTTTCTAAAACCCGAGCTGTCCGTCAAAAAGAAAACGATTCAGAAACATCAGGGTGAACCAGGCCATATTTTTACCCCTCTATTGTGTCATTACTTCTTAAAGTGAGGATGAAACTGGCCCATTAGTCTCGTGTCAGACAGCTCACCACATGACAGGAACAGAAAAGGGTTTGGGTCGCAGCCGGCTGGGAGATGACGTTTACTAGTTTCAACAGAAGATGCCGAAAGACGACTCGTGAATGCGAGAAATTCAGAGCCTCACCGACAGATTGGAAACATGCTGGACTCGGTGTGTACGAATCAAACCGAGGCTCCTTCTCTTGTCAAGTAATTGGACATAAACAGGTCCCATTTTCTTGACTTAAAATTGTTCAGAAACACTACCGTTCTCCCTCTGAGCTGGTTCGGTTTCCCCCGAAACGCCATTCCAAAGCACTCAAGTCCCATTAACACATATTGATGTGACAACCGGGTCTGACGGATCAAATTTTACAAAACCGTTGAAGAAGTTCAGACGCAGAAAGCCTTCTGGGTAAAAAGCGAGTCTGTGAACTTGCGGTGTTCGCTGCTTGTCCTCGAGGCGTCCTCGCTCCCCCGTGTTGTAATCCCAACCAAAGAACACACTGTACCAGATCTCGGCGCTCCGCCGGGTCACGACCCCAAAGAGCCGAGAAGCGAGTGGGCGTATCGCGCCGATCATCTCATCACCTTCCTCTGCCGAGGCCGGTCGCGTACCGCCGCCGTTCGCACGCGGCCGTCAGCTCGCAGGGAGGTTCGTCTGCGGTGGAAAACATCAGTCGGCCGCCAGCGTCTGACAGAGCTCATTACTCACGTTACCGGCTGACGATGGCAAGAAGCCTCGGCTCCGAGTCAAGACATCCAGCATCGCCTGTTATTTGGGCCCTTCAAGTGCCGGGGCAGAACACACACAGCCGGCACTGCTCTCAGCCAGCGCAGCCACCAGGAATGTGTTTTTTTTTTCCTTATTTCTGTTGATGTGTAAGAGCCGCGAGGGAGAGGCATCTGTCTTCGTTTTCCTTGAAACTCTATATATGCAGAACAAGCCTTAATGCTGTCATTACACGTACTGTCTTATTGCTGCAAATCAAACCCACGGCCATGGAACTGGTAATAGATACGGCTGACAATCACCGGGTCCGTGTGTGTGTGTGTGTGTGTGTGTGTGTGTGTGTGTGTGTGTGTGTGTGTGTGTGTGTGTGTGTGTGTGTGTGTGTGTGTGTGTGTGTGTGTGTGTGTGTGTGCTTGTGCCAGCAGAGGTGTGTTCAGTCCCTCTGAGGGCCAGAGGGCAGAAATAAGAGAAGGGCCACCTCTTATAGACACTCTGGGTCAAGGTTACAGGGAAGGTTCATTCAGAGTGGAACCAGCAGAGAGTGGACGTAGCTGACGAGTGAGGCCAATGGAGAAGTGCCTTAACCTGCAATACCACCGAGGGCCACCAGGGATTGACGTCCTGAAACACTCTGGCTCCATAGACTCCCATTCAACTTCTCTGTAATTTGCTTAAGTACTTCCTTATAAGCTCTGAAAACAATTCTATCTTGAACTAGATATTAAGGCTTCAAACAGCTAATATTTGGGGGCGTGTCTGTTTGATTGATGCAGTCAGATTTCTGTTATAGGTGGGCGGGGCATAGTGTCCTCGGGTTCCCAATCAGATCAAACGCCTGGCTCCTCCCAAGCTTGTCCAAATATGGTGACTTCTGGCTCCAAAATAATAAAATGGTGCTGGACGAAATGCCAAAACTGGAGGCTTTAAAATTCACAAACCGAAATCTGACTCACAGTTGGTTGCTGCTTGGTCACCGGAGAAGTACGACTCTGGATTTAGTTTTCGTGCCGCCAATGCTGCGTCGTTACATGAAACTCTGACAGTCTTCAACACGACATACATATACAGGAACAATGGATGATCTGGTAGGAAACCAAGCAGTTTGGTGTGTTGCCAGTGTTTGAGTCGTCCAGTGAGTTTGTGCAGGACGTCCTGAGTCCCAGCGAGTGTTTACGATCCTCTCCAAGTGTTCTGCAGTGTTTTCACATCGTCTCCGTGAGTTGGCGCCGCCAGCCTGGAACCTCAACGGAAGTGATACCAAAAGTAGTACCTGATTATTATCCACATCTTTTGCACAAAGACAAAGTGAGCAGTCAAGTAGAGCCGGTGCTGGCAGTGGAGACGACACCTATCGGACTCTGGGCCATTATCTGCATTATAAGAAACTGATGAAATGAATAGAGTCCGGCTAAACTGGTACCGGCAGTGGAAACGGAGATTACTGGGTGCTTGTTCCAGTTGAAGGGCCACTCGGGATAATTAGAGGGCCACTAGTGCAGAACAGAGGGGCATCTGTGTAAACCAAACTTCAGGCCAAGTGAAGGTGTACCGGTCATGTTTTTCCATTTAGGGGACTTCTGGGTCAATGAGGGTGGTCCGGTCAACCAATGAGACACCGGGACCATTCAGACGGGCACTCGGGTCAATCAAAGGGGGCATTTGGGTCGAACTTAGACTGAACTCAGGGAGCATCTGCCGACCAATGGGCTGCTGGCATCTGACCAGAGGAGCACCTGAAGGAGCGTCCGGTCCTCCTGGAACGCCGCTTGGCTTCGTGAGAATCAGGAAGCAAAGACACAATATAAAAAGAAGTTTTCCCGCGAGGCTCCTTCAGCAAACAGTCCAATATTTCTCCCGTCAACACGCACACACACAAAAACAAACACATACATATGGACACGGAAAGCTGCCACAAGGTCGTCGATGATTGAAGTAACGATTACACCAAACTTCGACACCTGTTAACATTCACGTCTGTTACTGAGCACGGCCTGACTTATGGGAGAGAGAGAAACCATTTCCCACCGTCGCCGCCGAGCTTTCTGTACAACAAGCTGACTCAAACTTCTGGCCTGCAGAAGGCAGATTATTACAAGAATTTAGCTTAATGAAAACAGACACGCACACATTAAGCCGTCACAGGAAGGAACGAGTTGCAACGGAGATTACAGCATCCAGCGAGATGTGTGATGTGCTTTATGAGGACGAGGCAAAACAAAAACACATGGAGACACTTTGATTCATAAATGGAGGATCTGTTGGCCTGTCGATGTCCAAGGTCATGACACACACAAACACACACACACACACACACACACACACACACACACACACACACACACACACACACACACACACACACACACACACACATACACACACACACACAAAACACCCACCCACCCACACACACACACACACACACACACAAAACACACACCCACACACACTCTGAAGCCATAATCAGATCCCATTTGTGTTGTAAAATATTTATGATTGCTCAGATATTTCATTTCCAGTGTGAGAAAAGTGGACGTTGATGTGTGTGTGTGTGTGTGTGTGTGTGTGTGTGTGTGTGTGTGTGTGTGTGTGTGTGTGTGTGTGTGTGTGTGTGTGTGTGTGTGTGTGTGTGTGTGTGTAGGTTTCCAAATTACGCTGTAATTGAAAACAAATCCGCGTAGTATTTTTTTTGTTGGGCGCCGTAATGAGGTTAAGTCAGTGCGTGTCTCCTCCACTCTGAAGTCCGACTGAAGGATCATGTGAGATGGAGGCGTGCGAGTCGCTGCCCGCTATGTCTTGGCTGGTTCTCTGTCACGGGAGAATAAAGCCAACATCGCACCTCATCCATCCATTCTGCTGCTGGACGGCTGCCACACACACACACACACACACACACACACACACACACACACACACACACACACACACACACACACACACACACACACACACACACACACACACACACACACACACACACTCACCAACACAAGTGCTCTCTTCACAGGCCTGTTCAGGAATACGTCCGAGTTTGGTTTTTTTTAACAGTTTGTACAGCGAAGAAAAGAAGACGGTAACAAGTGCATGAAAACATTAATAAAACATGAAATTTTCATTTTATGATATTGTCCCTTAATCTTGTTCCAACACACAGTTCCCACAATATCGCACAGGTGCAATCCAAAAGTCGTTGAGGGTAAGAAATCCGCCCGTTTTCAACGCATTGAAACATCCCATTGACGCGTCTTTTTCGGTCTTGGACAGTGAAGCTCCGCCCCCTCCATCACTCAGAAACACCTCGCCCGGCTCGTCGCTTCATCGCCGTAGACTTTCTGAAGCATTTCACTGGTCTCTGTTGATGATTTCTACATTTTGTACCGAGTGAAGCTCCAGCCGCCATTCTAGAGTGGAAATCACTGCATGGGCTCAGGAACACTTGGTTCGGTTTTAATCGCTCTCTCCAAAGCCACCAGACTGCTTTAACAAAAACAGTCACTTTACCTTCAATCCAAAAAGTCCGACAACAAACCAAACCAATCGGAGATCATCTCAGGAAGTGTTTGATCCGACGGAGCGCCTGAACCGAACACGTGAGCGACGTTCGTACGTCGGCGTGCATCGCGTGCCGGCGTGGAGTGAAGCGGTGATACATCACGCCGTGGGGAGTTGGTCGGTTCCTCTGCGGCGGATCTTCTTCTCGAGGATATTAAAACCTCGGTGGTGCATCATCACCAGAAACCTACAATGTCTGGCAACCTCGCAAAGCACAGCGGTGCCCGCTTATTTCAGCAGAACAAAAGCTTTGAGCTGTCAGAAAGCGCCCATCTGGAGCCCAAAAAAGAGAGGCTTCATTGTCCTCCTCCCCCTCCTCCCCCTTCCTCCCTCCTCCTCCCCCTCCACCTCTCCTCCACGACCCCATCTTCCTGTTGTGCTGGCTTGGCGGCAAGAAGGGGATTTTTATTTTGGTTTCTCTGCTGGAGGTCAAAGTTCTCTGGGATGTGGAATCAGAGGAGACGCTGCCCCCCCCCCTCTCATCCCCCTCACTCGTTTTTCAAAAACCTTCCCAGAAGCCCCTCCGGGAGATCCGAGCAGCACATTTCATCTTCCATGAGAAAAGGCGGCGTGGGTCTGCAGACGTCCGTGAACACACGCCATCCCAGCGCTTGGATACGAGCACATGTTGCTGCTGCAGAGGATTTCACACACACACACACACACACACACACACACACACACACACACACACACACACACACACACACACACACACACACACACACACACACACACACACACACACACACACACACACACACACACACACACACGGATAAACACGGAATAAGGAACATATTTTTTACAATGTTAATTAGATCTTTTTTTTATTTTACTCCTCAGCTTCAGAGAAAAACACTCAACTAAGCATTTAAATTTAAAAACTTTAACCGGAAGCTCAGGACTAAGAACTGTCAATCACAGCCGTGCACAACATTCATGGCAGGAACCAGATCCGACCTCGTTACATCCCGACAGTTCTGGATGAAATGATCTCGTGTCCGCCTGCGTTTGGAAGGTTTCATCAGCCGTGTGTGTTTAATGGTGTTAAATTAGACTTTTGATCATGAAGCTGCCGTTAACATGTTTTCATACAATAAGAATAATGACCAAATCTACAGAGACACAACTTTACAAAAACACAGATTTTGTGTGTGTGTGTGTGTGTGTGTGTGTGTGTGTGTGTGTGTGTGTGTGTGTGTGTGTGTGTGTGTGTGTGTGTGTGTGTGTGTGTGTGTGTGTGTGTGTGTGTGTGTGTGTGTGTGTGTGTGTGTGTGAGAGATGGACCTCTTTAGGGGCCCGGGGCCAATTACATCATTATCTTAACCGAGTTGGCCGAGAAGCGGCCTTGAGACCTTTTTTTCCTTCTTTGTGAACGCCGTCTCACGAACATTCATCAACACGGCTCTTTCTTGCTCTCCTCCCACTCCTTTCCCTGCACACACCCCCCCCCATCTCTTCCCCCCCTCCTCCCTCCTATTGCATGTTGGGATGACACACCTCCGTGCGACGCCAGGTGAGCATCTGACGCCCGATGACTGAGCTGCAGATGTGACCGGCGGCAGCAGAAGCTGCTGTGTTGCCGTGTTTCTGGCAGAGATGACTCTCCCTTGTTGTTGCGCTGCAGAATGATGAGTCATTAAGTGTTTTTAAGGAGGCCTCCCCCCTCCCCCCCACCCCCTCGCCTCCTCCAGCCCCGCTGCTCACTGCGAGTTAGGGGGTTTAATATTTTCCATGCACGGTGTCCAGGACATTTACAGTTGGCGTCAGGGAACGCTGTTGGTCTGAAGGGAGGCACTTTGAAGTGTTTGCGGTTTCACCACATCTGCAGGCAAGATGTGCGCATACGGGGTTGTGGAGGGGGGGTGATGGGGGAGGGGGGGTCGGAGGAGGCGGAGTAGTTTCTATCTAATGTCATGTGACAATGAACAACATCCCTTCACTCTTTCCCAGGATGGGCTCGGTGGAGTCGGAGCGGCGGCGCGCTCCTTAAACTCTCGTTCCGACGACGACGGTTTCTATCGAGAAGCTTTAAACGCAGCGGCGTCGAGCGTCCGCGCGCACACAGCGATCCCGTCCACAGGAAGAGGAGGGATCACAGGCCGAGCCCGAAAAAAAACAGGGGGGGGACTTTCCCAACATGTGCTTTTTATGTAGCCGGGGAGGTGTCTCGGCTGTAATGTTGATAAATGCTCCACATTACTGCAGCTCGGCCTCCGAACGGGGAAACGTGGCCGACTTGATTAAACGCTTGTTAGTACAAGTTTGCAGAATCATTATTTTCCAGTTTGTTTCTAAATATAGAGGCAAAAATCCATCAAAAAAACAAAAAAACAGTCCAAACATCAGCAGTGTGGTTTTTGAACCGGGCGGTTCCTCCCGTTAAACCTCCCGTCAGACATCGAGCCGTCTGCTGCTCTTCGTCGAGGCCGAAGCGAAGCGGACCAGACCGAAGCCCCCCCGACATCGGTTTAATCATCGCTTTATGAAGCTGGATTTCGCCGGTCGCCGCACCCACAAGTATTTTTCACATTTCATTAGTTGGGGGGCTTTGCCAGCGTGGCGGCCGAGGCGGTGAGCTGGTGTCGATCTCAGCGAAGGAATTCGGACTTCTTTATTTTCCACACTTTCTTTTTTTTTTTTTTATTCCCATTCGCTGGCGCTGCCATTTGCAACCATTATTAAAGTCATATTTCACAGCTTAGTTCATAAAAATCCACCCAACTTGCTTCAAATTAGTAGGATCGCTCCGTCACCTCCTCTCCTTCCCCCCCGTCAAACTTCAGAGAGAGCGACGGCTTCGCGGTGGATTTCACACGATCTCTGAGCGGCGAGCTGCCATCTCAGGTCAGCGTCACCGCCGCTCACATCAGGTTCAGGTTTACGTCTTGGCTCCTGGACACACGGCGGCAAATTTCCTCACACCGTAAATACGGCGATGATTGAGACTGAAAGAGTCTTTCACCGAAAACCTGCCGCGACGCCGGAGGATTCATCCACGTGAAGATGTGAATTCTGACATCTTGTAATGACCTTTAAAAGGTCATTTGTTTTTAGTAAGCGTGTAATAGCTACGCCTGGTGCTTCCTAAGCGTTAAAATAACATGTTTAGAAAACTACATCCAAAACAAGGTAAATATTTGTTTTTGAAAGCATGATTTTAATTCATCATTTATCATCTCAGCTCATGGCTTCGACCTTTCCTCCTCATTCAAGGAGGCAAATTACTGTTAGGTTTGACTTAAAAATGTCACCCATGTGAGTCCAATAAATCCCCCCCCCCTCTAACCCCTCCCACATTTTAACCGCCGGGGTGTTTCAATGTTCCCCTTGTATACAAGGCGCAGGAACACGACTGAACAATGTGTCCCTCCGTCATAAACCGCTTTAGTGTGGTCTTAA